>NC_069504.1:377661035-377779731 GCF_027579735.1 Bombina bombina | reverse complement strand
TTTCTTCAGGTCCCTGTCAGAGGTCAGCTGAGTCTGTCATACCTGAGATGCTGTATCTGCCCTGCAGCGGATCCACAGGTAAGTGCTTTTTGCCTTCTAGGTTAGGATATAGCACTTAGGGAACTATTTCTTCAGGTGGACATATAAGGGGACTTGATTATATCTCTCTAATTTGGGGATATTTTGTTGGGCAGCAGAGGCTTAGAGATTAGAAGTGGTTTTTTTTTATTTTATTTTTTCACATGGCTCTGAGAGGTGTAAGTTTAGAGGGAGCCCTTACACTTCTTGGGCTATTTTCCTTTCTTTATAGGGTTGTGGAACATACTAATATGGATGCATATGTTAATATAGGTGTTTTTTACTTTGCCCTTATAACGTTGATGGGCCAGTTAGTTGTGATCACGTGACCGCTCAGTTTTACTTCCGGCTAAACGGTTGCGAAGCGCTCTTGTGTATTTCTCTCAGCTTAACTGAAGGCTAGCTGAGATCCTAGGAGAGTCAGATTTTTTTTTACTTGGCTGCACAGCGGAGAGGTGGTTTATCTGAATCATCTCTTCTTGTTGTGGCAAGGAGCTTCTTATTGAGCAGGACCTTTAATTTTTCTAGTTGGGGATATCTATTCTCTGGTTACCGGAGGGGTGAGTCTCCCCAGCAGAGCCTGTCCTCCTTCTCTTTCTTTCATGTAATTGGCAAGAGTCCATGAGCTAGTGACATATGGGATATACAATCCTACCAGGAGGGGCAAAGTTTCCCAAACCTCAAAATGCCTATAAATACACCCCTCACCACACCCACAATTCAGTTTTACAAACTTTGCCTCCTATGGAGGTGGTGAAGTAAGTTTGTGCTAAGATTTCTACGTTGATATGCGCTTCTCAGCATTGTTGAAGCCCGATTCCTCTCAGAGTACAGCGAATGTCAGAGGGACGTGAAGGGAGTATCACCTATTGAATACGATGATTTCTCTAACAGGGTCTTTTTCATGGGTTCTCTGTTAACGGTCGTAGAGATTCATCTCCTACCTCCCTTTTCAGATCGACGATATACTCTCAATCTACCATTACCTCTACTAATAACTGTTTTAGTACTGGTTTGGCTATCTGCTATATGTGGATGGGTGTCTTTTGGTAAGTATGTTTTTTTATTAAGACACCTCAGCTATGGTTTGGCACTTTATGCATTTATATAAAGTTCTAAATATATGTATTGTACTTATATTTGCCATGAGTCAGGTTCATGTATTTCCTTCAGCAGACTGTCAGTTTCATATTTGGGGAATTTAAACATTTTAAGAAATTTATTTCTTACCTAGGGTTTAGTCTTTTTTTTCAATTGACTACTTTCTTGCTATTGCGGGTATTAGGCCCGCGGGTGCGTCTAATGCTAAACTTTATTGCGTCATTCTTTGCACGAAATTTTTTTGGCGCAGAAAAAGACGTTTATGACGCAAGTTCGTCATTTTCGGCATCATACGTGACGCCGAGACCTTTTACATGGTGGCGTCATTAGTGACGCGAGTGTGTCATTTCCGGTTATTTTTGGCGCCAAAAAAGTTTACGTTACGTTGTGTGTCATACTTGGCGCCAAATTTTTTCATTATTTCAATACCCCATTGATGTTTGCCTCTTGCTTTTTTTCTCTATCAGAGGCCTATGCTTTTGCATTTTTTCCCATTCCTGAAACTGTCATATAAGGAAATAGTTTTGCTTTATATGTTGGTTTTTTTTCTCTTACATTGAGCAAGATGTCCAAATCTGATCCTGTCTCTGAAGTTTCTGCTGGAACATTGCTGCCTGACATCGGTTCTACCAAAGCTAAGTGCATTTGTTGTAAAATTGTAGAAATTATTCCACCAAATGTCATTTGTAATAGTTGTCATGATAAACTTTTACATGCAGATAGTGTTTCCATCAGTAATAGTACATTGCCAGTTGCAGTTCATTCAACTTCTAATGTACATGATATACCTGTAAATTTTAAAGAATTTGTATCTTATTCTATTCTGAAGGCTTTGTCTGCATTTCCACCTTCTTATAAACGTAAAAGGTCTTTTAAAACTTCTCATTTAGCTGATGAAATTTCAAATGACCAGCAACATAATAATTTATCCTCTTCTGATGAGGATCTATCTGATTCAGAAGATCCTTCCTCAGACATTGACACTGACAAATCTACTTATTTATTTAAAATGGAGTATATGCGTTCTTTATTAAAAGAAGTGTTAATTACTTTGTATATTGAGGTAACCAGTCCTATTGACGTTCAGTCGAATAAATGTTTAAATACTGTTTTTAAACTTCCTGTGGTTTCCCCAGGGGTTTTTCCTATTCCTGAGGCTATTTCTGATATGATTTCTAGGGAATGGAATAAGCCAGGTACTTCTTTTATTCCTTCTTCAAGGTTTAAAAAATTGTATCCTTTACCAGCAAAATCTATAGAGTTTTGGGAAAAAATCCCCAAAGTTGATGGGGCTATTTCTACTCTTGCTAAACGTACCACTATTCCTATGGAAGATAGTACTTCCTTTAAGGATCCTTTAGATAGGAAGCTTGAATCCTATCTAAGGAAGGCCTATTTATATTCAGGTCATCTTCTCAGACCTGCTATTTCTTTGGGTGATGTTGCGGCTGCCTCAACTTTTTGGTTGGAGAATTTAGCGCAACAAGATTTGGATACTGACATCTAGCATTACTCGCTTACTGCAACATGCTAATAATTTTATTTGTGATGCCATTTTTTATATTATCAAAATTGATGTTGGATCCATGTCTTTAGCTGTATTAGCTAGAAGAGCTTTGTGGCTTAAATCTTGGAATGCTGATATGACATCTAAATCTAGATTACTATCTTTCTTTCCAAGGTAATAATTTATTTGGTTCTCAGTTGGATTCTATTTCAACTATCACTGGAGGAAAAGGAGTTTTTCTGCCTCAAGATAAAAAACCTAAGGGTAAATCTAAGGCTTCTAACCGTTTTCGTTCCTTTCGTCAGAATAAGGAACAAAAACTCAATCCTCCTCCCAAGGAATCTGCTTCCAGTTGGAAGCCTTCCTCTAATTGGAATAAATCCAAGCCATTTAGGAAACCAAAGTCTGCCCCTAAGTCCGCATGAAGGTGCGGCCCTCATTCCAGCTCAGCTGGTAGGGGGCAGATTAAGGTTTTTCAAGGATTTTTGGATAAAATCTGTCCAAAATCATTGGATTCAGAGCATTGTCTCTCAGGGGTATCGAATAGGATTCAAAGTAAGACCTCCTGTGAGAAGATTTTCTCTCACGCATCCCTGTAAATCAAGTAAAAGCTCAGGCTTTTCTGAAGTGTGTTTCAGATCTGGAGTCTTCAGGGGTAATCGTGCCAGTTCCTCCTCAGGAACAAGGTTTGGGGTTTTATTCAAACCTATTCATTGTACCAAAGAGAACATTTATTCAGACCCGTTCTGGATCTAAAAATTTTGATTTGTTATGTAAGAGTACCAACTTTCAAGATGGTGACTAAGGACTATTCTGCCTTTTGTTCAGCAAGGACATTATATGTCCACAATAGACTTGCAGGATGCATACCTTCATATTCCGATTCATCCAGAACACTATCAGTTTCTGAGATTCTCTTTTCTAGACAAGCATTACCAATTTGTTGCTCTTCCATTTGGCCTAGCAACAGCTCCAAGAATCTTTTCAAAGGTTCTGGGTGCCTTACTATCTGTAATCGGAGAACAGGGTATTGCGGTGTTTCCTTATTTAGAAGATATCTTGGTACTAGCTCAGTCTTTACATACTGCAGAATCTCACACAAATCAACTAGTGTTGTTTATTTGGAAATGTGGTTGGAGGATCAATTTACCAAAAAGTTTGATTCCTCAGACAAGGGTCACCTTTTTAGGCTTCCAGATAGATTCAGTATCCATGACTCTGTCACTAACAGACAAGAGACATTTAAAATTGGTCGCAGCATGCCGGCACCTTCATTCTCAGTCATTCCCTTCAGTGGCTATGTGCATGGAAGTTTTAGGACTCATGACTGCAAAATCGGACGCGATTTCCTTTGCTCGTTTTCACATGAGACCTCTACAGCTTTGTATGCTGAATCAATGGTGCAGGGATTATACAAAGATATCACAATTAATATCCTTGAATCCCAATGTACGACAATCTCTGACGTGGTGGATAGATCACCATCGTTTGGTTCAAGGGGCTTCCTTTGTTCGGCCAACCTGGACTGTGATCTCAACAGATGCGAGTCTTTCAGGTTGGGGAGCTGTTTGGGGATCTCTGACAGCACAAGGGGTTTGGAAATCTCAAGAGGCGAGATTACCAATAAATATTTTAGAACTCCGTGCAATTCTCAGGGCTCTTCAGTCTTGGCCTCTGCTAAAGAGAGAACCGTTCATTTGTTTTCAGACAGACAATATCACAACTGTGGCTTATGTCAATCATCAGGGTGGGACTCAGTCCCCAAGCTATGAAAGAAGTATCTCTGATACTTGCTTGGGCGGAATCCAGCTCCTGTCTAATCTCTGTGGTGCATATCCCAGGTGTCGACAGTTGGGAGGCGGATTATCTCAGCCGCCAGACTTTACATCTAGGGGAGTGGTCTCTCCAGCCAGATGTGTTTTCTCAGATTGTTCAGATGTGGGGTCTTCCAGAGATAGATCTCATGGCCTCTCCTCTAAACAAGAAACTTCCCAGATACCTGTCCAGGGATGTTCAGACGGAAGCAGTGGATGCACTGACACTTACTTGGTGTTATCATCCTGCTTATATCTTCCCGCCTCTAGTTCTCCTTCAAAGAGTGATCTCCAAAATCATCATGGAACAGTCTTTTGTATTGCTGGTGGCTCCAGCATGGCCACACAGGTTTTGGTATGCGGATCTCGTTTGGATGTCCAGTTGCCCGCCTTGGCCACTTCCGTTACGGCCGGACCTACTATCTCAAGGTCCTTTTTTCCATCAGGATCTCAAATCATTAAATTTGAAGGTATGGAAATTGAACACTTAGTTCTAAGTCATAGAGGTTTCTCTGACTCAGTGATTAATACTATGTTACAAGCTCGTAAATCTGTCTCTAGAAAGATTTATTATAGAGTTTGGAAGACTTACATTTCATGGTGTTCTTCTCATAAATTCTCCTGGCATTCTTTTAGAATTCCTAGAATTTTACAGTTCCTTCAGGATGGTTTGGATAAGGGTTTGTCTGCAAGTTCCTTGAAAGGTCAAATCTCCGCTCTTTCTGTTTTATTTCACAGAAAGATTGCTATACTTACTGATATTCACTGTTTTGTACAGACTTTCGTTCGTATTAAGCCTGTCATTAAATCAATTTCTCCTCCTTGGAGTCTTAATTTGGTTCTGAAGGCTTTACAGGCTCCTCCATTTGAGCCTATGCATTCTTTGGACATTAAACTAGTTTCTTTGAAAGTGTTGTTCCTTTTGGCCATCTCTTCTGCTAGAAGAGTTTCTGAGCTATCTGCTCTTTCTTGTGAGTCTCCTTTTCTGATTTTTCATCAGGATAAGGCAGTTTTGCGGACGACTTTTCAATTTTTACCTAAGGTTGTGAATTCTAACAACATTAGTAGAGAAATTGTTGTCCCTTCCTTATGTCCTAATCCTAAGAATTCTTTGGAAAGATCCTTACATTCTTTGGATGTGGTAAGAGCTTTGAAATATTATGTGGAAGCTACTAAAGATTTCAGGAAGACTTCCAGTCTATTTGTTTTATTTTCTGGTCCTAGGAAAGGTCAGAAGGCTTCTGCTATTTCTTTGGCTTCTTGGTTGAAACTTTTGATTCATCAAGCTTATTTGGAGTCGGGTCAAGCCCCGCCTCTGAGAATTACAGCTCATTCTACTAGATCGGTCTCCACTTCGTGGGCTTTTAAGAATGAAGCTTCAGTTGATCAGATTTGCAAAGCGGCAACTTGGTCCTCTTTGCATACATTTACTAAATTCTACCATTTTGATGTATTTGCTTCTTCAGAAGCAGTTTTTGGTAGAAAAGTTCTTCAGGCAGCTGTTTCAGTTTGATTCTTCTGCTTTTTGATTTAAATTTTTTTTTTTTTTTCTTTCAAAAATGGAAATAAACTTATTTTTTTCAGCGGAATATGGCTGTTTTTATTTTTATTCCCTCCCTCTCTAGTGACTCTTGAGTGGAAGATCCACATCTTGGGTATTGATACCCCATATGTCACTAGCTCATGGACTCTTACATGAAAGAAAACATAATTTATGTAAGAAGTTGCCTGATAAATTAATTTCTTTCATATTGGCAAGAGTCCATGAGGCCCACCCTTTTTATGGTGGTTATGATTTTTTGTATAAAGCACAATTATTTCCAAATTTCCTTTGATGCTTTCTACTCCTTTCTTTATCACCCCACTGCTTGGCTATTCGTTAAACTGAATTGTGGGTGTGGTGAGGGGTGTATTTATAGGCATTTTGAGGTTTGGGAAACTTTGCCCCTCCTGGTAGGATTGTATATCCCATATGTCACTAGCTCATGGACTCTTGCCAATATGAAAGAAATGAATTTATCAGGTAAGTTCTTACATAAATTATGTTTTCTTTTTTTTTGTTTTTTTTTCTTTTCTTTGGATCCCTGCATATGAGTGGGGATTTTAGATTGTTAGGTTGACTTTAGTGCTGAACCAATACTCTTATCAAAAGTTAGATACATTTGTCAGAATCCATTGTCCTTAAATGTCTATTGCGTTGAGGCTCAGGTTATACCTCCTGTGCCATTTTGTTTCACATGTTTAACCCTTAATGACAGACGTGCATGGTACGTCCTCCAAAAAAATACCCTTAACGACAGAGGACGTACCCTGCACATAATCGGTCTGGGGAAGCGATCCTTTCTGGTTATTGCAGTGATGCCTCAATATTGAGCCATCCTGCATTAACCTTTTTTGCCTCTCTGCACCGGCCATCGATAGCCGCAATCGTTGGTTGGTGGGTGGGAGGCGGGTGGGCGGCCATCGATGGTTTCCTGCAGAGAGAGGGGGCGGGCACGGGGAGGGAGCGGGTGGGAACCGCTATACTACAGAAAATGTGTGTGTAAAAAGGGGGAGGGAAATAAAAATAAAAAGTATCTAAGGGATCTGGGAGGGGGTGGGGGGTTGATCTTTGGGGGGGAAGCTACACTACAGGAAAAGAATAGAATAAAATATTTTTTTGTAAACTGGGTACCCAAGATGGCTCCTAATAAGTTAGAGGGGGAGGGTTAGAGAGCTGTTGGGGGGGGGGGGGGATCAGGGAGGTTGGGGGCTAAGGGGGGGATCCTGTCTTCTAAAATAAAATATATACATGTCAAAGGATATTCAGGGATTCCAGAAAGATATCAGTGTTCCAATGTAACTAGCGCTAATTTTGAGAGAAAAAAATGGTTTGGAAATAGCAAAATGCTACTTGTATTTTCTCTTGTTAAGTGTATCCAGTCCACGGATCATCCATTACTTATGGGATATTAACTCCTCCCCAACAGGAAGTGCAAGAGGATTCACCCAGCAGAGCTGCTATATAGCTCCTCCCCTAACTGCCATTACCAGTCATTCTCTTGCACCCAACGAATAGATAGGATGTGTGAGAGGACTTTGGTGATTATACTTAGTTTCATACCTTCAATCAAAAGTTTGTTATTTTATAATAGCACCGGAGTGTGTTATTCCTTCTCTGGTAGAATTTGAAGAAGAATCTACCTGAGTTTTTCTATGATTTTAGCCAGAGTAGTTAAGATCATATTGCTGTTTCTCGGCCATCTGAGGAATCAGGGGACAGCGGGCAGATTAATCTGCAAAGAGGTATGTAGCAGCTTATTATTTTCTGACAATGGAATTGATGAGAAAATTCTGCCATACCGATATAATGTAAACTCAGCCTTAAATGCAGTAGCAGCAACTGGTATCAGGCTGTCATGTATGTATATTTTACACTTCAGTATTCTGGGGAATGGCACTTCACTGGAATTATACTGTATGCATAAAACTTTAGCCTAATTTGCAGGGACTAGCAACAGGCTTTTTAATAACACTCAATTTATTAATGTTAAACGTTTTTTGCTGGCATGTAAAATCGTTTAATTTTCTGAGGTACTGGGTGAAAAAATGTTTTGGGCACTATTTTTTTCCACTTGGCAGTCGTTTTATTTAATTTATGACAGTTTACTGATCTCTCTCACTGTTATGTGTGAGGGGGAGGGGCTTTTTTTGGCGCTTTTGCTACACATCAAAAAATTCAGTCAGAAGTTTGTCTTCCCTGCATGATCCGGTTCATCTCTACAGAACTCAGGGGTCTTCAAAACTTGTTTTGAGGGAGGTAATCACTCACAGCAGAGCTGTGAGATTGTAGTTGACTGTGATAAAAAAACGTTTATTTCTGTATTTTTTTTTTTTTTTTTTCTGCTATCAGGGTTAGTTATCCTTTGCTAATGGGAGCAATCCTTTGCTAAAATTGTGTTTTTTACAAAGATTTGATGCTATAACTTTTCAGTTTATTAATTTTCAACTGTCATAACTTTTTCTGTGCTTCTTATAGGCACAGTACGTTTTCATATTTATAGTAAATTACTTGAAAAGTATTTCCAAGTTGCTAGTTTATTTGCTAGTGTGTTAAACATGTCTGATTCAGAGGAAGATATCTGTGCTATATGTGCTAAAGCCAAAGTGGAGCCCAATAGAAATTTATGTACTAACTGTATTGATGCTACTTTAAATAAAAGTCAATCTGTACAAATTGAACATATTTCACCAAACAACGAGGGGAGAGTTATGCCGACTAACTCGCCTCACGTGTCAGTACCTGCATCTCCCGCTCGGGAGGTGCGTGATATTGTAGCGCCGAGTACATCTGGGCGGCCATTACAAATCACATTACAGGATATGGCTACTGTTATGACTGAAGTTTTGGCTAAATTACCAGAACTAAGAGGTAAGCGTGATCACTCTGGGGTGAGAACAGAGTGCGCTGATAATATTAGGGCCATGTCAGACACTGCGTCACAATTTGCAGAACATGAGGACGGAGAGCTTCATTCTGCGGGTGACGGTTCTGATCCAAACAAACTGGATTCAGATATTTCAAATTTTAAATTTAAGCTGGAAAACCTCCGTGTATTACTAGGGGAGTTGTTAGCGGCTCTGAATGATTGTAACACAGTTGCAATACCAGAGAAAATGTGTAGGTTGGATAAATATTTTGCGGTACCGGCGAGTACTGACTTTTTTCCTATACCTAAGAGACTTACTGAAATTGTTACTAAGGAGTGGGATAGACCCGGTGTGCCGTTCTCACCCCCTCCGATATTTAGAAAGATGTTTCCAATAGACTCCACCACACGGGACTTATGGCAAACGGTCCCTAAGGTGGAGGGAGCAGTTTCTACTTTAGCTAAGCGTACCACTATCCCGGTGGAGGATAGCTGTGCCTTTTCAGATCCAATGGATAAAAAGTTAGAGGGTTACCTTAAGAAAATGTTTGTTCAACAAGGTTTTATATTGCAACCTCTTGCATGCATTGCGCCTGTCACGGCTGCAGCAGCATTTTGGTTTGAGTCTCTGGAAGAGACACTTGAATCAGCTCCATTAGATGAGATTACACACAAGCTTAAAGCCCTTAAGTTAGCTAACTCATTTATTTCAGATGCCGTAGTACATTTAACTAAACTTACGGCTAAGAATTCCGGATTCGCCATTCAGGCACGCAGAGCACTGTGGCTAAAATCCTGGTCAGCTGACGTTACTTCTAAATCTAAATTGCTTAATATACCTTTCAAAGGGCAGACCTTATTCGGGCCCGGATTGAAAGAAATTATCGCTGACATTACAGGAGGTAAAGGCCATGCCCTGCCTCAAGACAGAGCCAAACCTAAGGCTAGACAGTCTAATTTTCGTTCCTTTCGTAATTTCAAAGCAGGAGCAGCATCAACTTCCTCTGCACCAAAACAGGAAGGAGCTGTTGCTCGCTACAGACAAGGCTGGAGACCTAACCAGTCCTGGAACAAGGGCAAGCAGGCCAGGAAACCTGCTGCTGCCCCTAAGACAGCATGAATCGAGGGCCCCCGATCCAGGAACGGATCTAGTGGGGGGCAGACTTTCTCTCTTCGCCCAGGCTTGGGCAAGAGATGTCCAGGATCCCTGGGCGTTAGAGATCATATCTCAGGGATACCTTCTAGACTTCAAATTCTCTCCCCCAAGAGGGAGATTTCATCTGTCAAGGTTGTCAACAAACCAAATAAAGAAAGAGGCGTTTCTACGCTGCGTACAAGATCTTTTATTAATGGGAGTGATCCATCCGGTTCCGCGGTCGGAACAAGGACAAGGGTTTTACTCAAATCTGTTTGTGGTTCCCAAAAAAGAGGGAACTTTCAGGCCAATCTTGGATTTAAAGATCCTAAACAAATTCCTAAGAGTTCCATCGTTCAAAATGGAAACTATTCGGACAATTTTACCCATGATCCAAAAGGGTCAGTACATGACCACAGTGGATTTAAAGGATGCTTACCTTCACATACCGATTCACAAAGATCATTACCGGTATCTAAGGTTTGCCTTTCTAGACAGGCATTACCAGTTTGTAGCTCTTCCATTAGGATTGGCTACGGCTCCGAGAATCTTCACAAAGGTTCTGGGTGCTCTTCTGGCGGTACTAAGACCGCGAGGAATTGCGGTAGCTCCGTACCTAGACGACATTCTGATACAAGCTTCAAGCTTTCAAACTGCCAAGTCTCATACAGAGTTAGTACTGGCATTTCTAAGGTCGCATGGATGGAAGGTGAACGAAGAGAAAAGTTCTCTCTTTCCACTCACAAGAGTTCCCTTCTTGGGGACTCTTATAGATTCTGTAGAAATGAAGATTTACCTGACAGAAGACAGGTTAACAAAGCTTCAAAATGCATGCCGTGTCCTTCATTCCATTCAACACCCGTCAGTAGCTCAATGCATGGAGGTGATCGGCTTAATGGTAGCAGCAATGGACATAGTACCCTTTGCACGCCTACATCTCAGACCGCTGCAATTGTGCATGCTAAGTCAGTGGAATGGGGATTACTCAGACTTGTCCCCTACTCTGAATCTGGATCAAGAGACCAGAAATTCTCTTCTATGGTGGCTTTCTCGGCCACATCTGTCCAGGGGGATGCCATTCAGCAGGCCGGACTGGACAATTGTAACAACAGACGCCAGCCTACTAGGTTGGGGCGCTGTCTGGAATTCTCTGAAGGCTCAGGGACAATGGAATCAGGAGGAGAGTCTCCTACCAATAAACATTCTGGAATTGAGAGCAGTTCTCAATGCCCTTCTGACTTGGCCCCAGTTAACAACTCGGGGGTTCATCAGGTTTCAGTCGGACAACATCACGACTGTAGCTTACATCAACCATCAGGGAGGGACAAGAAGCTCCCTAGCAATGATGGAAGTATCAAAGATAATTCGCTGGGCAGAGTCTCACTCTTGCCACCTGTCAGCAATCCACATCCCGGGAGTGGAGAACTGGGAGGCGGATTTCTTAAGTCGTCAGACTTTTCATCCGGGGGAGTGGGAACTTCATCCGGAGGTCTTTGCCCAAATACTTCGACGTTGGGGCAAACCAGAGATAGATCTCATGGCGTCTCGACAGAACGCCAAGCTTCCTCGTTACGGGTCCATATCCAGGGATCCGGGAGCGGTTCTGATAGATGCTTTGACAGCACCTTGGACCTTCGGGATGGCTTATGTGTTTCCACCCTTCCCGATGCTTCCTCGATTGATTGCCAGAATCAAACAGGAGAGAGCATCAGTGATTCTAATAGCGCCTGCATGGCCACGCAGGACTTGGTATGCAGATCTAGTGGACATGTCATCCTGTCCACCTTGGTCGCTACCTCTGAAACAGGACCTTCTGATCCAGGGTCCCTTCAAACATCAAAATCTAATTTCTCTGAAGCTGACTGCTTGGAAATTGAACGCTTGATTTTATCAAAACGTGGTTTTTCTGAGTCAGTTATTGATACCTTAATACAGGCTAGGAAGCCTGTTACCAGAAAGATTTACCATAAGATATGGCGCAAATACTTATATTGGTGCGAATCCAAGAGTTACTCATGGAGTAAGGTTAGGATTCCGAGGATATTGTCTTTTCTACAAGAAGGTTTAGAAAAGGGTTTATCCGCTAGTTCCTTAAAGGGACAGATTTCAGCTCTGTCCATTCTTTTACACAAACGTCTGTCAGAAGTTCCGGACGTTCAAGCTTTTTGTCAGGCTTTAGCTAGGATCAAGCCTGTGTTTAAAACTGTTGCTCCACCATGGAGTTTGAACTTAGTTCTTAATGTTTTACAGGGGGTTCCGTTTGAACCCCTTCATTCCATTGATATCAAGTTGTTATCTTGGAAAGTTCTGTTTTTAATGGCGATTTCCTCGGCTCGAAGAGTCTCTGAGTTATCTGCCTTACATTGTGATTCTCCTTATCTGATTTTTCATTCAGACAAGGTAGTTCTGCGTACTAAACCTGGGTTCCTACCTAAGGTGGTCATTAACAGGAATATCAATCAAGAGATTGTGGTTCCATCTTTGTGTCCTAATCCTTCTTCGAAAAAGGAACGTCTGCTACACAATCTAGATGTAGTCCGTGCCCTGAAATTTTATCTACAGGCAACTAAGGATTTTCGACAAACGTCTTCCCTGTTTGTCGTTTATTCTGGTCAGAGGAGAGGTCAAAAAGCTTCGGCTACCTCTCTCTCCTTTTGGCTTCGTAGCATAATACGGTTAGCCTATGAGACTGCTGGACAGCAGCCTCCTGAAAGAATTACAGCACATTCTACTAGAGCTGTGGCTTCCACTTGGGCCTTTAAGAATGAGGCTTCTGTTGAACAGATTTGCAAGGCTGCAACTTGGTCTTCTCTTCATACTTTTTCCAAATTTTACAAATTTGACACGTTTGCTTCTTCGGAGGCTGTTTTTGGGAGAAAGGTTCTTCAGGCAGTGGTTCCTTCCGTATAAAGAGCCTGCCTGTCCCTCCCGTCATCCGTGTACTTTAGCTTTGGTATTGGTATCCCATAAGTAATGGATGATCCGTGGACTGGATACACTTAACAAGAGAAAACATAATTTATACTTACCTGATAAATTTATTTCTCTTGTAGTGTATCCAGTCCACGGCCCGCCCTGTCACTTTAAGGCAGGTAATTTTTCCATTAAACTACAGTCACCACTGCACCCTATGGTTTTCCTTTCTCTGCATGTTTTCGGTCGAATAACTGGTAATGGCAGTTAGGGGAGGAGCTATATAGCAGCTCTGCTGGGTGAATCCTCTTGCACTTCCTGTTGGGGAGGAGTTAATATCCCATAAGTAATGGATGATCCGTGGACTGGATACACTACAAGAGAAATAAATTTATCAGGTAAGTATAAATTATGTTATTCCTCTAGAGGATAGTACCTCTAAAGGTCCTATGGATTGGAAACTGGAAGGATACTTAAGATTTTTCTTCACCAAGGTCTGCCATGGCAACCAGTTGCTAGTATTGAGGCTGTTGCTGGTGCGGCCTCGTACTGGTGCAACTCCTTATCGGATCTGATTTTGAAAGAAACTACAGTAGAGGAGATCCAAGACAGGATCAAGGCTTTTAAAGCTGGCTAATACCTTATCTGTGATGCCAATATGCAAGTAGTTGGCTTGGGTGCAAAGACTCCTAGCTTTGCTCTTCTATCTCGTAGAGCGCTCTGGCTAAAGTCTTGGTCAGCTGACTTGGTGTCCAAGTCTAAACTTCTGTCTCTTCCTTTTTTAAAGGTAAGGCTTTATTTAGTCCTGGTCTGGCTGAAATAATTTCCAGTCACAGGTGGAAAGGGAGCTTTTCTGCCCCAGGATAAGGTTAGACTTCTAATTTTCATTCCTTTTACAACTTCAAGGGTCAAAAATCATCCTCCTTCCAAACCCTCATAGATCTAACCGGCCTTGGAATAAGGGTAAGCAATCCAAGAAGCCTTCCTCTGAGAAAAAATCAGCATGAAGAGTCCGCCCCTCATCCAATCTCGGATCAAGTAGGGGGCAGGCTTTCCTTCTTTCAGCAGGCTTGGATTTGCGATGTCCCCGATCCTTAGGCGGTGGAAGTAGCCTCTCAGGGATACAGGATAGGATTCAAATCTTGTCCTGTCAAGATTATCTGCAAACCAGATAGAGGCATTCTTAAACTGTCAAGGATCTCACTTCTCTAGGAGCGATTTGTCCCAGTTCCTCTGGTGGAACAAGGTCGAGGATACTATTCCAACCTATTTGTGGTTCCCAAAAAAAGAGTTAGATTTTAGACCTCAGTGTCAACAAATTTCTCAGGGTTCTGTCCTTCAAAATGGAGACTACCCGTTCTATTCTCTCTTTTTCGTTCAGGAGGGTCAGTACATGACTACCATCGACCTGAAGGACGCATATCTTCATGTTCCTATCCACAAGGATCATTTCCAATACCTGCGGTTTGCATTTTTGGACAAACACTTACAATTTGTAGCCCTGCCTTTCGGCCTAGCCACCGCCCCACAAATCTTTATGAAGGTTCTAGAGGCTCTTCTGGCAGTGGCCAGATCTCCAGGAATTGCGGTGGCACCTTACCTGGACGATATATTGGTTCAGGCGCCATCTTTTCTTTTAGCAAGATCCCATATGGATTCTCTGCTCTCACGGGTGGAAGGTGCCTGTCCTTCTCCCTTTTTTTTTTTTTTTTTTTTTTTTCAGTCCTCTGTCCGTCCATCAGTGGATAGTGTATTGAAGTAATTGGTCTAATGGTGGCTTCCATGGACCTTATTCCTTTTGCTCAATTCCATCAGAGACCTCTACAGTTATGCATGCTCAGACAATTGAGATAGGTCAGAGTGCTCTCCGTTCCGAGGATAGTCTTCGACAACCTGACAATAGATTCCCTGTCCTGGTGGCTCTCTCAGAATCATCTGTCCCAAGGCACATGCTTCCTGAGACCATCTTGGGAGATTGTGACTACGGATGCTAGCCTTTCTGTTTGGGGTTCCTTAAGAGCTCAGGGAATTTAGACTCAAAAGGAGTCTGCTCTCCCAATAAATATCCTAGAGTTGAGAGCAATCTTCAATACACTGATAGCTTTGCCTCAAATGAGTTTGGTCCGATTTATCAATCGGACAACATCACTTTGGTGGCGTATATCAACCACCAGGTAGGAACACTGAGTTCCTTAGCAATGAGGGAGGTGACTTGCATTCTTCAGTGGGCGGAGTCTCACAATTGTCACATTTCTGCCATTTTACATCCCAGGTATGGAATACTGGGAGGCGGATTATCTGAGCAGGCAGACGTTTCACCCAGGGGAGTGGGCTCTTCTCAATGTTAACCCTTAAGGTGGGGAATTCCTGAGTTGGATCTGATGGCGTCTCATTTAAACGCTGAGCTTACAAAATACAGATCAAGATCAAGGGATCTGTAAGCAGCTCTGGTCGATGCTCTAGCAGTTCCATTGGACTTCGTTCTAATTTACCTGTTTCCTCAGTGTGCCCTCCTTCCTCGGGTGATAGCCGTAACAAACCTTTAAAAACAAGGCTTCTGTAATCTGCAAGGTGGCAACTTGGTCTTCGTTGCATACATTTTCAAAATTCTACAAATTCAATGTTTTTGCCTCTGCTGAGTCTTCTTTTGGGAGGAAATTTCTCCAAGCGGTGGTGCCTTTTTGTTTAGGTCCGTATAAATTTTTTGTTTTTAGTTGAATAAAACTGTTTTAAATTGTTAAGGTAATCCATTATTTTTCTCCTTCCAATAAAGTACTGCTGAAAAGTTAATAAAATATAAATGCTTTACCTATTAAACTGGAGATGGTTCACCTCCGAACAATTTTCATTCATTTATTTCAGTGACCCATCGATACATATCTAATGATACATAACCAAATAAGTAATGGTCTGATATGAATGGAAAAATATGAGTTATTCTAAAAATGAAAACCATGATTTAAATTGGTCTTACTGACTAGTTATTTAAATTGGGATTTAAATCCAAATCCAGTGTTAAACTGAACTTGTGTTTTTATAAGACAAGTAAAACTTCACATATTGTCAGACTAACTTAGTAGGAATGCACCGAAATTTCCGGTCAAAAATGGGCCTATCCTATTTTGGCCGAAAGAGGAGCAAACTAGCCGAAAATTGCATGCTATATTTGTGCCACACTTGCTGGCTGTCGCTAACCCCATCCACCCACACCTAAAATTTAAGCCATTGTTCTGTCGAACTCCAATTCATCGAACTCCAATATGATGTCACTTCCGGCTGCAGATTACACTAATTGCCTCTATAGTGCGCACCCGAGATTATTCATCTGAAAAGAGACGTACCCTTGGAGAGAACTCATCGAATTCTCTAATAAAAGCCATTGCGCATGCGTATTTATATATATTTTTTTTTTTATGAGGCAAAAAAAAGACCCTTGAGAAGAACTTATTGAGTGCTACAAGAACTGCTGTTGCACATTACGTGTAAACACCTGGCCCGTCTGTGTTCAATAGCTTTACCCTCAGGCTGAGAAGTTTTAAGAAATAAATGATAATAAATATTGTGTGCTCAGTGGTTTCAAAGCTGAATATCGTGACAAGAGAAAACTTATCTCGGCCTGAGGGTAAAGCTATTTAACACAGATGGGCCCAGTGTTTACATGTAATGCGCGCATATGCGCAACAGCAGTTCTTGTAGCACTCAATAAGTTCTTCTCAAGGGTCTGGTTTTTTTGCCTCATAAAAAAAAAATAAAAAAAAAAATATGCATGCGCAATGGCTTTTATAAGGGTATGCCTCTTTTAAGATGAATAATCTTGGGTTCGCATGAGCAATGGAGGCAATTAGTGTAATCTGCAGCCGGAAGTAAAGTCATATTGGAGTTCTCGATGAATTGGGAGTTCTTGACACTAACACCAGTGTTCTGGTAAGAGGGCGAACTTTGGAAAACAGCGAACCATGTCACTTCCTGTGACGTTGCATCAGCTGTTTCACAAATGTTGGCCGTAATGCGCATGCGTGCCAGCGTCATCACATACCTGGCCGTATAAGTCACTGCTACAATATTTAGAGTTGTGAAATTCCGGGACCCTTTCTAGAGAGCATGCGTGGGATATTGTATCAGAAATGGTGCACTCATGGAAAGCTGTTTCTTCGGCTCCTCTGCAATATTCGGAACTCCGCCCCCCCCCCCCCACTGCAACTACTCCTACTACTCTAAAGCTGAGTCGCCGTGCACGAGAAACAGCCCCCCGTCCGCCCAGCCACTAGGCTATCGCCACTGCTTCTGCTGATCCAATGCAGCTTTTCACAGGGGCGGGGGGGCTATTTCTCGTACTCGAGCACGGAGACTCAGCTTTAGAGTAGTAGTAATGGGCGTAGTTGCAGTGGGGGGCGCAGTTCCGAATATTGCAGAGGAGCCGAAGAAACTGCTTTCCATGAGCGCACCATTTGTGATACAATATCACACGCATGTGCTCTAGAAAGGGTCACGGAATTTCACAACTCTAAATATTGTAGCAGGGACGTATGCGGCCAGGTATGTGATGATGCTGGCACACATGTGCATTACGGCCAAAATTTGTGAAACGGCTGATGTAACGTCACGGGAAGTGACATGGTTCGCTGTTTTCCAAAGTTCGCCCTCTTACCAGAACACTGGTGCAGCTAGAGGCTTTCTAGGTCATTTGGTTAGTAAACTACATTTCCCACAATGCCACTCACACACGAACAGCACAGCCTCATCCCTCCTTTTCTATCTAGAGCGGTTCTTTCTGAAAAATCTGCAGTGCACTTCCTGATACTGTTGATTTAGTGTTGTTAGTGTGGAGGAAGAGTTACTCCAGTTCAGCTCTGTTGGAGACAACAGAGGTTTGATTTATATCCGCTTAACACAGAGCAATCCCCCTCTACCGGCCCGCACTACAAACCTGTAAATTAAACCTCCGTTGTCTCTAAGGGAACCGGAGCAAGTCTTCCTCCACACTAACAGCAGGTACACATCGTGCCTATAGATGCTAAGCAGCAGCAGTTAACCCTGTGGCAACAAACGACAAAACTCTGTAGTTCTTAAAGTCTACAGTCTATATATTGTTGTTTTCTGTCCAATTTTGGTGAGTTACTTTGAATAAAAGTGTGGTTATTTTATTGGCTTGTAGTTTTTCATTTCAGAGTAATTAAATTCATTCTAAAGTCTAATAATACAATTATAGAAAAAAAACATTTTAAATTTTTGGGGGAAAAGGTTGTTTTCGGACAAGGGCATCCTAAATTTTTGGTTTCGGTGCATCACTAATTTTTAGTGCATTTGCTGTACCATGGCCAGACTGTTGGCCGACGGACATTTGGCTGACTGATAATAGTCTGACAGACAAGTGGTTGTAAGATAACAGTCCGACCACGAGAGATTCAATAAATAATTTCCCAGACAGAGAATTAAAAGATGTGCGGGTTGGGACCCATGTTTTGGTTCCCAGAGACAGTTGCGGCACCCAAGGCTCTGATTAAAACGGAGCATCCTGGAGCATATCTGCCCTCGGCCGAACTCGGAACATGCTTAGTCATTCTGTCCGTCAGCCAAATGTCCATCGGCATTTTGTCAGAGCACCTTGCTGTACACTATTGGGGATTCTTCTTACCATGAGGGTGTAAAACGGAGCCTTCTTTAAAATCTATTTGAGAGGAGGAGAGCTCCACTGTGTACTTGCACAACTGGAATTTGGCGAAGGGAAAGGCTGAAGCAGGCTGCATCCTCAAACTTAAGGGAAGTTTCACAAATCTGTTACTATTCTGTATCATCATTTTAATTTTTTTTTTTTCTGTACATTTTTAAAGGTTTTAGATAGTGTTTTGTTTTGGGGTGTTTTGTTTTGTACAAAGTCTCCAAATTATTATTATTATTATTATTATTAGGGTTGCACCGATACCAAGTACTTGCATGAGTACTCGTGCAAATGCACCGATACTTAAACCGATACCTCCACTTACTACCCATATGCTATCTTGTGGTGTTTTTTTCAAACTGCATGTTCCCATTTCATTTAAAGCTGGAGTGGAGACTAAACTAAAAATTGTTTACTACTGTTCTGCCAATACTATTGTAGGAGAGATTACTTTACATCGTTTAGACAAACCGCTGAAGTACTAATAAAACTAAGTGTCCCTTTAATAAACTGAGATTTCCAGCTCTGACTAAAATGGGCCAAAAAATATCTTTCTGCCCCATGCAGTAGTGTGAAAAGTTGAACTTCCTTACTGATAGCAAAAACAGACTAGCTGAACATGCAGAGATGCTTCTGTTCTGTTCCTTAAAAAGAACTTGCCACTAACTTTTGAAAAATAATTCTAATTACTAGATTGCCTTTTATACTGCTAGTTCTCATCTTGCACAATTATGTTCAAAACATGCTGTACTCTGAGGAACATCTTAGCTTATATAATTGCAGGAAGAGTACTCATAGGAAAAATTAAATTAATCCCAATGAACACTCATCCTGCAATTATAGGACTAGATTTAGATTACATTTGATTGGTAAGCTTTACCAATGCTCTGTTCACATTTCCAACTCCATAGCCTTTAATGGAGTAGGACGTGTAATGAAAGCATTGGTAAAGCTTACCAGTCAGATGTAATCTAGCCCATAGTGTTGTTCGCCATCATTAAACAGTATTCTGTTCTATTTTTTACTCTATGGCACTTTTGGTTGGTTGCAGTTTTATATTTGTTATTAGATGGCCATGCAACGAAGTTGCAGGACAACCTATTGTTATTGTCAGGATTATTATTATTATTATTATTATTATTATTATTATTATTATTATTATTCCGCCACTTTTTCTATTGCCCATAACTTTTGAACTGCTAAAGCAAAGCTCTTGAAATCAGGTATGCTAGTACAGCATATTGCTCTGCTACATCTCATGCAATATTAAACTCATAGGTAATAAGGTTACGCAGCCATATTGCTTTTTGCGACAAATTTCGATAAACGCTTAATAATCTTTATCTCCGGAACTGCTAATGTTACAACTTTGCAACTTGCTGTGCTCAGTGCTGCTATGAACTAGATTTGCCATTGTTCAACAGAAGTGCCTTGGTCACATGATGTAGCAGCCATCTTGCATTTTGCAAAAATCTTTAAACATCTTCTTCTCTTAAACCGCTTAGTGCAATAAAGCGCAATTTTGCACATATGCTCCTTGCAAGGTCCTCTACCAAGTTTGTTAAAATTGCGATTTTTTTTCGTAATCAACATGGCTGCTGTGAGACATTAACCTTTTTATCGCCATTTAATTGCGTAATTTTGCACTTTATACATTAGTTTTACAATGTTTAACAATTTTACAGTGTAATAGACACATGATTACACATAGTCATAACCCTTAAAGACAATATTGCAGTTAAAATACGCATTGTGCAATCGCCTTCGCGAAATAAAACATTTGCAAATTTTCATGAAACTTCTGCAAATTGTAGAGGTCTATAGTGAGCATTAGTATGTGCAATTTGAAAGCCATACATTGCATAGCTTGGCGGCCATTTTGTTTCGTATGCGCCATTTTTACAAACTATAAAAATCTTCTTCTCCGAAACCGCTTATAGGAGAGACTTGAAATTTTGTTTATAGAGTTATCTTATGACTAACATTCAGATTTGTTCAAGAGAAGTTGATACGTCATGTGGTTTGGCAGACATTTTGAATTGTTAAACGCTTAACAATATTTTAAAATTATTAATAAAACAACAACCGTTTTACAAAAATGCTTTATTTTTGCCATGTGTATTGACATCTATATTGAGAACTATTGTGCATAATATGGAGGCTTTATATTATATGATCTGGCAGCCATTTTGTTTTACGCAAAAATTTCGAAAATCTATTTTCTCTGCAACCACTTATGTTAGAACTGTGAAACTTGCTGTATAACCTTATATTGTGACCTAGATACACAGTTGTTCATGTTGATGGAATTAGTTACAAGCTGTGGCAGCCATATTGATTTACGCGAAAATTTTGAAAATGTGATTTCTTTGCAACCGCTTATTTTAAATCTTTGAAATTTGCTGTATAGCTATATTGTGACTTAGCAGCTTGTATGCCATTGCAAAGTCGATGCGCATGGCCACCTCTATCGCTGCTTGCAGCTATATTTTATTGTTGTTGTTAATATATTTGATTGTAATATTTTTTTCTCCAACATAGGTGTGTCCGGTCCACGGCGTCATCCTTACTTGTGGGATATTCTCTTCCCCAACAGGAAATGGCAAAGAGCCCAGCAAAGCTGGTCACATGATCCCTCCTAGGCTCCGCCTTCCCCAGTCATTCTCTTTGCCGTTGTACAGGCAACATCTCCACGGAGATGGCTTAGAGTTTTTTAAGACTGTAGACATTTTCTGGGCTAAATCGATTTATATATAAACATATTTTATACTCCATAGCCTTGAGGAATTATTTTAATCTTGGGAATTATGTAAAATAACCGGCAGGCACTGTATTGGACACCTTATTCTCTAGGGGCTTTCCCTAATCATAGGCAGAGTCTCATTTTCGCGCCTCTATTGCGCACTTGTTTTTGAGAAGCATGACATGCAGATGCATGTGTGAGGAGCTCTGATACATAGAAAAGACTTTCTGAAGGCGTCATTTGGTATCGTATTCCCCTTTGGGCTTGGTTGGGTCTCAGCAAAGCAGATACCAGGGACTGTAAAGGGGTTAAATATAAAAACGGCTCCGGTTCCGTTATTTTAAGGGTTAAAGCTTCCAAATTTGGTGTGCAATACTTTTAAGGCTTTAAGACACTGTGGTGAAATTTTGGTGAATTTTGAACAATTCCTTCATACTTTTTCGCAATTGCAGTAATAAAGTGTGTTCAGTTTAAAATTTAAAGTGACAGTAACGGTTTATTTTAAAACGTTTTTTGTACTTTGTTATCAAGTTTTTGCCTGTTTAACATGTCTGAACTACCAGATAGACTGTGTTCTGAATGTGGGGAAGCCAAGGTTCCTTCTCATTTAAATAGATGTGATTTATGTGACACAAAATTTAGAGAAAATGATGCCCAAGATGATTCCTCAAGTGAGGGGAGTAAGCATGGTACTGCATCATCCCCTCCTTCGTCTACACCAGTCTTGCCCACACAGGAGGCCCCTAGTACATCTAGCGCGCCAATACTCCTTACTATGCAACAATTAACGGCTGTAATGGATAATTCTATCAAAAACATTTTAGCCAAAATGCCCACTTATCAGCGAAAGCGCGACTGCTCTGTTTTAGAAAATACTGAAGAGCATGAGGACGCTGATGATATTGGTTCTGAAGGGCCCCTACCCCAGTCTGAGGGGGCCAGGGAGGTTTTGTCTGAGGGAGAAATTTCAGATTCAGGGAAAATTTCTCAACAAGCTGAACCTGATGTGATTACATTTAAATTTAAATTGGAACATCTCCGCGCTCTGCTTAAGGAGGTGTTATCCACTCTGGATGATTGTGAGAATTTGGTCATTCCAGAGAAACTATGTAAAATGGACAAGTTCCTAGAGGTCCCGGGGCCCCCCGAAGCTTTTCCTATACCCAAGCGGGTGGCGGACATTGTAAATAAAGAATGGGAAAGGCCCGGTATACCTTTCGTCCCTCCCCCCATATTTAAAAAATTGTTTCCTATGGTCGACCCCAGAAAGGACTTATGGCAGACAGTCCCCAAGGTCGAGGGGGCGGTTTCTACTCTAAACAAACGCACCACTATACCCATAGAAGATAGTTGTGCTTTCAAAGATCCTATGGATAAAAAATTAGAAGGTTTGCTTAAAAAGATGTTTGTTCAGCAAGGTTACCTTCTACAACCAATTTCATGCATTGTTCCTGTCACTACAGCCGCGTGTTTCTGGTTCGATGAGCTAGAAAAGGCGCTCAATAATAATTCTTCTTCTTATGAGGAGATTATGGACAGAATTCATGCTCTCAAATTGGCTAATTCTTTCACCCTAGACGCCACTTTGCAATTGGCTAGGTTAGCGGAGAAAAATTCTGGTTTTGCTATTGTGGCGCGCAGAGCGCTTTGGTTAAAATCTTGGTCAGCGGATGCGTCTTCCAAGAACAAATTGCTTAACATTCCTTTCAAGGGGAAAACGCTGTTTGGCCCTGACTTGAAAGAGATTATCTCTGATATCACTGGGGGCAAGGGCCACGCCCTTCCTCAGGATAGGTCTTTCAAGGCCAAAAATAAACCTAATTTTCGTCCCTTTCGCAGAAACGGACCAGCCCCAAGTGCTACGTCCTCTAAGCAAGAGGGTAATACTTCTCAAGCCAAGCCAGCCTGGAGACCAATGCAAGGCTGGAACAAAGGAAAGCAGGCCAAGAAACCTGCCACTGCTACCAAGACAGCATGAGATGTTGGCCCCCGATCCGGGACCGGATCTGGTGGGGGGCAGACTCTCTCTCTTCGCTCAGGCTTGGGCAAGAGATGTTCTGGATCCTTGGGCACTAGAAATAGTCTCCCAAGGTTATCTTCTGGAATTCAAGGGGCTTCCCCCAAGGGGGAGGTTCCACAGGTCTCAATTGTCTTCAGACCACATAAAAAGACAGGCATTCTTACATTGTGTAGAAGACCTGTTAAAAATGGGAGTGATTCATCCTGTTCCTTTAGGAGAACAAGGGATGGGGTTCTACTCCAATCTGTTCGTAGTTCCCAAAAAAGAGGGAACATTCAGACCAATCTTAGATCTCAAGATCCTAAACAAGTTTCTCAAGGTTCCATCGTTCAAAATGGAAACCTTCCTTCCATCCAGGAAGGTCAATTCATGACCACGGTGGATTTAAAGGATGCGTATCTACATATTCCTATCCACGAGGAACATCATCGGTTCCTAAGGTTCGCATTCCTGGACAAGCATTACCAGTTTGTGGCACTTCCGTTCGGATTAGCCACTGCTCCAAGGATTTTCACAAAGGCACTAGGGTCCCTTCTAGCGGTGCTAAGACCAAGGGGCATTGCAGTAGTACCTTACTTGGACGACATTCTGATTCAAGCGTCGTCCCTTCCTCTAGCAAAGGCTCACACGGACATTGTCCTGGCCTTTCTCAGATCTCACGGGTGGAAAGTGAACGTAGAAAAAAGTTCGCTATCTCCGTCAACAAGGGTTCCCTTCTTGGGAACAATAATAGACTCCTTAGAAATGAGGATTTTTCTGACAGAGGCCAGAAAATCAAAACTTCTAAACTCTTGTCAAATACTTCATTCTGTTCCTCTTCCTTCCATAGCGCAGTGCATGGAAGTAATAGGTTTGATGGTAGCGGCAATGGACATAGTTCCTTTTGCGCGAATTCATCTAAGACCATTACAACTGTGCATGCTCAGTCAGTGGAATGGGGACTATACAGACTTGTCTCCGACGATACAAGTAGATCAGAGGACCAGAGATTCACTCCGTTGGTGGCTGTCCCTGGACAACCTGTCACAGGGGATGAGCTTCCGCAGACCAGAGTGGGTCATTGTCACGACCGACGCCAGTCTGGTGGGCTGGGGCGCGGTCTGGGGACCCCTGAAAGCTCAGGGTCTTTGGTCTCGGGAAGAATCTCTTCTCCCGATAAATATTCTGGAACTGAGAGCGATATTCAATGCTCTCAAGGCTTGGCCAAAATCATTCAATGGGCGGAGACTCACTCCTGCCACTTGTCTGCAATCCACATCCCAGGAGTGGAAAATTGGGAAGCGGATTTTCTGAGTCGTCAGACATTTCATCCGGGGGAGTGGGAACTCCATCCGGAAATCTTTGCCCAAATTACTCAATTGTGGGGCATTCCAGACATGGATCTGATGGCCTCTCGTCAGAACTTCAAGGTTCCTTGCTACGGGTCCAGATCCAGGGATCCCAAGGCGACTCTAGTAGATGCACTAGTAGCACCTTGGACCTTCAAACTAGCTTATGTATTCCCGCCGTTTCCTCTCATCCCCAGGCTGGTAGCCAGGATCAATCAGGAGAGGGCATCGGTGATCTTGATAGCTCCTGCGTGGCCACGCAGGACTTGGTATGCAGACCTGGTGAATATGTCATCGGCTCCACCATGGAAGCTACCTTTGAGACGAGACCTTCTTGTTCAAGGTCCGTTCGAACATCCGAATCTGGTCTCACTCCAACTGACTGCTTGGAGATTGAACGCTTGATCTTATCAAAGCGAGGGTTCTCAGATTCTGTCATTGATACTCTTGTCCAGGCCAGAAAGCCTGTAACTAGAAAAATCTACCACAAAATATGGAAAAAATATATCTGTTGGTGTGAATCTAAAGGATTCCCTTGGGACAAGGTAAAAATTCCTAAGATTCTATCCTTTCTTCAAGAAGGTTTGGAGAAAGGACTATCTGCAAGTTCCTTGAAGGGACAGATTTCTGCCTTGTCTGTGTTACTTCACAAAAAGCTGGCAGCTGTGCCAGATGTTCAAGCCTTTGTTCAGGCTCTGGTTAGAATCAAGCCTGTTTACAAACCTTTGACTCCTCCTTGGAGTCTCAATTTAGTTCTTTCAGTTCTTCAGGGGGTTCCGTTTGAACCCTTACATTCCGTTGATATTAAGTTATTATCTTGGAAAGTTTTGTTTTTGGTTGCAATTTCTTCTGCTAGAAGAGTTTCAGAATTATCTGCTGTGCAGTGTTCTCCTCCTTATCTGGTGTTCCATGCAGATAAGGTGGTTTTACGTACTAAACCTGGTTTTCTTCCGAAAGTTGTTTCTAACAAAAACATTAACCAGGAGATAGTCGTGCCTTCTTTGTGTCCGAATCCAGTTTCAAAGAAGGAACGTTTGTTGCACAATTTGGATGTTGTTCGTGCTCTAAAATTCTATTTAGATGCTACAAAGGATTTTAGACAAACATCTTCCTTGTTTGTTGTTTATTCTGGTAAAAGGAGAGGTCAAAAAGCAACTTCTACCTCTCTCTCTTTTTGGATTAAAAGCATCATCAGATTGGCTTATGAGACTGCCGGACGGCAGCCTCCTGAAAGAATCACAGCTCATTCCACTAGGGCTGTGGCTTCCACATGGGCCTTCAAGAACGAGGCTTCTGTTGATCAGATATGTAAGGCAGCGACTTGGTCTTCACTGCACACTTTTACTAAATTTTACAAGTTTGATACTTTTGCTTCTTCTGAGGCTATTTTTGGGAGAAAGGTTTTGCAAGCCGTGGTGCCTTCCATCTAGGTGACCTGATTTGCTCCCTCCCTTCATCCGTGTCCTAAAGCTTTGGTATTGGTTCCCACAAGTAAGGATGACGCCGTGGACCGGACACACCTATGTTGGAGAAAACAGAATTTATGTTTACCTGATAAATTACTTTCTCCAACGGTGTGTCCGGTCCACGGCCCGCCCTGGTTTTTTTAATCAGGTCTGATAATTTATTTTCTTTAACTACAGTCGCCACGGTATCATATGGTTTCTCCTATGCAAATATTCCTCCTTTACGTCGGTCGAATGACTGGGGAAGGCAGAGCCTAGGAGGGATCATGTGACCAGCTTTGCTGGGCTCTTTGCCATTTCCTGTTGGGGAAGAGAATATCCCACAAGTAAGGATGACGCCGTGGACCGGACACACCGTTGGAGAAAGTAATTTATCAGGTAAACATAAATTCTGTTATTTCTAAACATGTCCTGTGAACTTCGTGACAAATAAAACCTGTTTTATTATTTCATAATGTCTTTTGAGCTACAGTCCTTCATAATTATAAAGAATGAATCTTAAATAATGAATCTGTATTGTGCTTGGTAAACTGTCACATGACATAAAAAAAGTATCGGTAATTGGTATCGGCGAGTATTTAAAAACAAGTATCGGTACTTGTACTCGGTCTTAAAAAAATGGTATCGGTGCAACCCTAATTATTATTATTTCTTTCCTAAGATATGGTGAGTCCACAGAATCATCAATTACTAGTGGGAATATCACTCCTGGCCAGCAGGAGAAAGCAAAGAGCCCTACAGCAAAGCTGCTATGTCACTTCCCTTACCCATAATCCCCAGTCATTCTCTTTGCCTGCGGTGCAAGGAGGAGGTGAAGTTTAGGTGTCTGAAAGAAATTTTTCTTCAATCAAGAGTTTATTTTAAAGCAGAGCAGGTTTACCCTGATCTTTTCTGGGGTTTAGCCGTAGTCCATGTCAGTCTCTCTTCAGTAGAGCAGTGGTGGCGTTTATGCAATTGGGAACTTGTGGGGTATAATCCCCACTGTGCCTCTCAATCAGTTATTGCTGCCCTAATTTGAAAGCCTGTGTAAGATTATTCAGTCTTTTTTTGTTTTGTTTATTTTTTCTTTTTTTCTTTCCACTGGTCCATGTGAGGTAGAGGCCCTCTCAAACCTGGTGAGCTGTCTTGCTGCTGGGCAGATATACATTAAGGTAAGTGCCAATTTTTTTTTCTCTGAAAGAAAAAGAGAAATCCTGGCATTTTGACAGTTAATTCTGTTTGGGATTTTTATACAATCAGCCTATTAGAGGTTAATGGGTTATTGTATGGCAGTTATGCAGGCACTGAGGACGATATATGGAGGCTCAGCCTGTGTAAGTTTCTGTGTTTGGGATATTATGCAGCACTATCATGTTTTGTTCTATCTCATGCTTTATGTACTATGATGAGGGTACAATTAATGCAGCTTTTTCTTCTCTCTCCCGGTGTTTTTTTTTCCCTAAAGGGAAGTTAATGGCGACCGGGAGGTTCAGTTAGCCACGCCCACGATAGGCAGGAAGTTTCTTTGCGCGCCTTTTTTCTGTTTCCTGTGTGTTCCGGATGCTGAATATCCGTTGCGTAGCTCCTTAGAGGACAGTTCAGCAATCTCTAGTGCCGGCTGGTGCAGCTGTGGTGAAAGTCTAGATTGGTATCTGCTATTGATTCTGGCCGTCAGCAGGACAGGTACACCTCAGCAGTGCTTGCTGAGGTGTGGAGGTTGCCTGTTTTTTTTTTTTTTTTTTTTTTTTTTTCTGTAGAGCCGCTGTTATAGATATTAAAGGGACACTGAACCCAACATTTTTCTTTCGTGATTCAGATAGAGCATGCAATTTTAAGCAACTTTCTAATTTACTCCTATTATCAATGTTTCTTCTTTCTCTTGCTATCTTTATATGAAAAAGAAGGCATCTAAGCTTTTTTTTCTTGGTTCAGAACTCTGGACAGCAGTTTTTGATTGGTGGATGAATTTATCCACCAATCAGCAAGGACAACCTAGGTTGTTCACCAAAAATGGGCCGGCATCTAAACTTACATTCTTGCATTTCAAATAAAAATACCAAGAGAATAAAGAACATTTGATCATAGGAATAAATTAGAAAGTTACTTAAAATGTCATGCTCTATCTGAATCACAAAAGAGAAAATTTGGGTACAGTGTCCCTTTAAGTATTTGTTTGAATTTAAAGGGACAGCAATGTTTTTGTCACAATTTAAATTTTAGTTGAGCAAAATTTTTCTGACAGTTAAAAAATTTTTTTTTTTTTTTATTGCTGCCCTGCGGTTAAAGAAATAAGGTGTCTGTTTAAATTTAAAGGGATAGTAACATTTTTGTCCCAATAAAATTCTAAGTTGATTTAAGAATATTTTATTGCTTGGGGTTTTTCTTTTGGGTTAAGATGGACCAAGAGGTCCTGCAATATGTTTCTAATGTAGAACCACCTATCCCTTGTTGTTCCTCATGTATTGAGAGAACATTGCATTTCAGGGATAGACTTTTTGATACTGAGCCATTATTATCTAAGACGGAGGTTGTTCAGGAGTCTCCTGTTCAAAAAATGCCGCAGTTTGTTTTTCCTCAAGTGTCCCAAACCTTATCGTCCACACATGCAGTGCCTTGCGTTTCCTCTCTCACTCCGGTTGGAGTTACTTTTTTAGACATTGCATTGCGCTTATCCTCTGCGGTAGCTCATGCACTGTCTGCTTTTCCCATGCTGCAGGGGAAGCACAAGAGGAAGTTTAAAGATTCAGTGAGTAAGGCTTCTGATACAGTAGTGGCTAGTCCGAATGTCCCCTCCCAAAATTCTGAGGAGGAAGATACTTTGGTAGCATCTGAGGGTGTAGACTCAGACAGTGTAATTCCTTCTGCTGAAGTTGTATCCTTCAGGTTTAAGCTAGAACACATCCGGTTGTTAAGGAGGTTTTGGCTACCCTGGACGACTCCAACATGACTGTCGTAATATTCCCTAAGAAGTCAAGTAAACAAATACTTTCATTCTTTCGGTGGTGGCGTTTTTCCCGGTACCAGACCGGGCTGCAGAGTTTATTGAATGGGAGAGACCCGGTATCCCAATACCTGACTCTATATAAAGGGGTCTTGGCAATCAGTTCCCAAGGTAGAAGGGGCAATTTCCACCTTGGCTAAGAGAACCACTATTCCCATAGAGCAGGGGTGTCAAACTCAAATTCATCGGGGGCCACATCAGCAGTTTGGTCACCCTCAAAGGGCCTCAAAGGGCCGGTTGTATAGGACTATGTATATCCAAAGTTTACCGCTCAGACTTTTAAGCAGAATAATAAGCAGACCCCCCTAATAAGCAGACCCCCCCTCCCACATACATCACATACATTCCCAGTGGCGTATTTAGGTTTTGTGCTGCCCTAGGAAATCAAAATTCTGCTGCCCCCCCAGCAACCCCTTTGTTTTTAGGCTGTTTTTCAGCCACAATAATTTTTGGTCACATCATGTTTCTTTATTCAGACTTCCTCATTGACTTGCCAAATACCTGAGTAAGGGGTCAGGTTCCTTGCCCAATGCCGCCCACTAAACTAATATACCAGTTTTATACATAACAATAACTAACTAACCTTTGCAAACAGCCCCAGGGGGTATATAATACATCTGCTTTCTGTGACTTTATATGCTTTTATGATATCACACAGAAAACATAGTACTCCAGTGTCACGCTATGGAGGGAGGGGCGGGTGTCAGTGTGCAGGTCTGCAGGAGCCGAACACCGGTACGTGAGACATCTAGAGATTCCCCCCCCCCCCCCAGCTGCCTTTTCTGCAAACCCTTGTAACCCTTCTCCTCCCCGCTCAAAGTGTTAATAGCACCGCACAGGGAAAAAAAGGAGTTATCCCTGCTGCGGTCTGCTTGTGAAGACTATTAGCTGAAGAGATGTGTGTGGGTGGAGTTCCGGGAATTGCCGATTCCCATTTTTGATAATCAATCACCATTGCCAAATTAGACACACAACCAACCGGTATAAGCTTTCACGGTAGTGTTGTAAAAAAAGAACATGAAGGGTGAAGCTAGCGCGTGCACATTCACAAACAAATGTTTACAGCCTGGGCGCGGGCTTCAGTAGAGGGGGGGGGGAACCGCCTCAGTATTCAGCAGCGCTAGCTTCAGCCTTCATGTTCTTTTTTTACAACACTACCGTGAAAGCTTATACCGGTTGGTTGTGTGTCTAATTTGGCAATGGTGATTGGATTATCAAAAATGGGAATCGGCAATTCCCGGAACTCCACCCACACACATCTCTTCAGCTATCAGTCTTCACAAGCAGACCGCAGCAGGGATAACACTTTTTTTTTTCCTGTGCGGTGCTATTAACACTTTGAGCCCGGGAGGAGAAGGGTTACAAGGGTTTTTCTGCTATTAACGCGCATCCCTGGCTGCACACTTACCTCAGTCGCAGAAGCAGACGTTCTGGCGGCTAAAAGTAACATTAAGTTATAAGCAAAGCATCTAATAAAATGTATCAATTTCATGAGTCAGCCAATAATGTGAAAGTAAAAATGTGCCGGTTGCTATGCATAATAATAATAATAAAAAAATCGCGGTATCAGGGGTGAAGGCTGGCGGCCGGCGGCGGCTACACGGGCCACATGACAAGGTCTGGTGGGCCGGATTCGGCCCGCGGGCCTTGTGTTTGACACCCGTGCCATAGAGGATAGCTGTTCTTTTAAGGATCCTGTGGATAAGAAGTTGGAATGATTTGTTAATAAGATGCATGTACACCAGGGTTTACAATGGCAACCTGCGGTGTGTATTGCTACTGTCTCCAGTAGAGCAGCTTATTGGTTTGATGCATTATCTGACTTTATTCAGGCGGATACTCCTCTTGAAGAGTTCCAGGACTGTCAGGGTGCCAGGAATCAGACTGACGAGAAGTGCAAAAATAATCACACCTTTATTAATAACAAAGAAATAAGTCCACAAGCCAAGAGTCAAAGCCAGAGCTGGTAGTCAGACGAGCCGAGTCAGGAACCAGGAGGGACTTCAGACAGCCAGGTAATACACAAAAACAGGAACGCACAAACAGGTCTGAGACAACGCAAGGGCAAAGCATACTGAACAGAGGCCCTTTAAATAATAAGTGATGACATCACAATACTGAGACTGCAACCTGTCTCACACGGATGATGTACACCAGTCCGGGCCATAAGAGGGCGTGCAGGAAATGAGCAGCATCAGATACTCTGCACCAGATTCAGTAAGAGGTAAGTAAAATGACTGCCAGCAGCACATGGCAAACAAAGCAGGGAAAAACCCTGAGAAGGACAGGATCAAGGCTCTTAAGTTGGACAATTCCTGTATTTCAGATGCTTCCTTTAAAAGTAATAAATTTGGGAGCAAAGATTTCTGGCTTTGCTGTTTTGGCTCGTAGAGCCTTATGGTTGAAATCCTGGTCTTCAGATTATCAAAGTCTGGGCTTTTGGCAATTCCGTACAAGGGTAAAGCCTTACTTGGGCCGGGGTTGGCAGTATTCATTTCAGATTTTACGGGAGGAATAGGGAGTAAGCCTTCCCCCTCCTCTTCCAAGCAGGAAAATCAGTCTTGGAGCAAGGGGAAGCAATCCAAGAAGCCTGTTAGTGACTCAAAGTCTGCATGAAGGCAGACTTTCTCTCTTCGCTCAGGCCTGGGTTTGGGATGTACCGGATTCCTGGGCAGTAGACATCGTATCCCAGGGTTACAATCTGGAGTTCAAGGCTTTTCCTCCCAGGGGCAGGTTCCTCCTCGATAGGTTATCTGTAGACCAGATAAAAAGAGAGGCATTCTTACATTGTGTACGCAATCTCTCCAACCTAGGAATGATAGTTCCTGTTCCAGTGCAGGTGCTGGGCCTAGGATTGTACTCCAATCTGTGGTTCCCAAACAAGAGGGAACCTTTAGACTCTTGAAGTCTAAAATTGGCCTGAACAAGTTTCTCAGAGTACCCTCCTTCAAGATGAAAAATGATTCGTTCGTTCCTTTCTTCCCTTGATTCAAGTTTCAGAGGATATGGGAGCGCTGTTGGCGGTGCTTCGGCTGTGGTGTATTTGCAGTGGCGCCTTATCTGGACGTCCATTCTGGTTCAGACACCTTCTATTCAACAAGCAAACTCCCACACGGAGATGTTGATGTTTTTTCTGCGCTTTTACGGTTGGAAGATGAATTTGGAAAAGAGTTCCTTAATTCCAGCTTCACAGGTGGTGTTTTTGGGAACCATAATAGATTCTCAATTTAAATGCAAATTTTTCTGGCTGAAGTCAAAGTCAAGGATCCTCCTTTTTTTTTTTTTTTTTTTTTTTTTTTTTTTCTTCCTTGTCCTGCCCTTCAGTCCTCTTTTCGTCTGTCAGTGGCCCAATGTATGGAGTTAATTGGTCTGATGGTGTCTGCCACTGACATCTTTCTTTTTTGTTCGGCTCCATCTCAGACCTCTGTAGTTATGCTTGCTCAGTCAGTGGAACAGGGATTTTGCGGATCTGTCTCTGATTAGAACTGAATCAGGCGACAAGAGATTCTTACTTGGTGGTTTCAGGATCATCTCTCCCAGGGTACCTGCTTCCGCAGGCCTACCTGGGTGATCATGACCATGGATGCAAGCCTGCTGGGTTGGGGAGTAGTCTGGGGCTCATTTAAGGCTCAGGGTCTGGACTCGAGGAGTCAGGTTTTTCCATAAACATTCTAGAGCTGAGGACAGTCTTCAATGCTCTTCTTGCTTGGCCTCAGTTCGCTTCAGCCCGGTTTATTCGGTTCCAATCGGACAACATGTCTTCGGTGGCTTGCATCAACCATCAGGGAGGAACTCTGAGTTCCTTGGCCATGACAGAGGTAACCTATATTATTCAGTGGGCAGAGTCCCACAACTGCTGCCTGTCTGCAATCCACATCCCAGGAGTGGACAATTGGGAGGCGGATTTTCTGAGCAGACAATGGAAAGCTAAAGACATGTGAGGGTTCATCTTGCATGAGTTGTTCTTAGTACGGTTACATTGATGGCAGAACTTACCCAACGTTTTGGAAGGGCTGTGGGAATCCGCTGTTATGTAACAAACGGTTTTCTGTCACCACCAATAGTGGACTTAATGACACTGTTAACTGCCAATGTGGGATCGGTAACTATGGCAATCAATATAATTTATTTTCAATATCCCATTGCAAATAACATTCTTAGTGGTTACAAGTGCCCATCATGTTTTACAAAAGATACAGATGAAGGATGCGAAGCTGAAGATGATGTAATGTGCATTGAAGGAGAAATGCTTTTCACCCGGGGGAGTCATCCGGAATTTTTTTTTCCAGCCTGATCCTCAAATGGGGGCAGCTGGAACTGGATCTCATGGCGTCTCGTCAGAATGCCAAGCTCCCGAGGCATGGGTCGAGGTCCAGGGATCCTTAGGCTGTTCTGATAGATGCTCTGGCGGTTCCTTGGAATTTCAGTCTAGCATACCTGTTTCCTCTGTTAGCTCTCCTGCTAAGAGTTATTGCTCATATGAAGCAGGAGAGGACGTCTGTGTTTCTCATAGCGCCGGCGTGGTTTTGCAGGATCTGGTATGCAGATCTTGTGGAAATGTCGTTAGAAAAGAACAATAGATTGAGGCGCCAATGGTGCAAATCAATGGTGGATCTTAGAAAATTCTGACAAGAGACAAACAAAGGGTACTCACTTGTATAAAAGGCAATCGGTTATGCCTATAGAGACGGGCTGGATTTCTGCAGCAGTCCAGCTAGCTGATCAAGGATAACTCCAGAGTGGAGGGGATCATCAAACCCAATGTATATACCAGCAGGGTATTAGAGCAGGATACTAGGGTCAGGGATTCTTGCCCTGATAGTAGCGTAGCACCAAGCTATACACGACACATGGAGTTGGTAAAATTAAAAACAAATTTATTATAAAAAGTTATAAAATACACAACTCATGTTTGTGCCAATAAAAGCTTGGACAAGCAGAGAAACAATGCAACGTGTTTTTCAGTAAAACTGTTTCATCAGGCATGTTTCTCATCTGTTACTTTCATCCTTATATAGGGCTACGCTACTAAGATCCCCATATTCCCACCCCCAACAATACAGATCCAAGGACCAATCAGGACCCTTCGTTTGTACACACCCACCCTGCTGCAATGTTGTTTATAGTGAATATATGACTAATAAAACATTTTATAAATGTGTATTGTTGTCCCTACAATATATTCAAACAGTGTATATAAAATAAATACTTTCGTTGTGCTATTATCAGTATTTTAGCTCGTTTTACTTAATTTATTGTTCGTCCCTACCTCCGTGGAGATTTTCCCTGAGGAAGGACCTTCGTCTTCAGGGTCTTTCTCTTCATCCAAATCTTGTTTCTCTGAAGCTGACTGCTTGGAGATTGAACACTTGATTTTTTTTTTTTTTTTCTAAGCGTGGGTTTCAGAGTCTGTCATTGAGACCATGATTCAGGCTCAAAAGCCTGTGACAAGAAAGATTTCCTATAAGATATGGCGTACATATCTGTATAGGTGCGAATCCAGAGACTTCTCGTGTATTAGAGTCGGGATTCCTAGGATTTTGTCTTTTCTTCAGGAGGATCTGGAGAAAGGTTTGTCAGCTAGTTCTCTAAAAGGTCAGATTTCTGCATTGTCAATTTTATTGCATGAACGTTTGGCGGATGCGCCAGACGTGCAATCTTTTTGTTCAGGCTCTGGTTAGGATCAGGCCTGTGTTTAAGCCTGTTACTCCTCCCTGGAGTCTTAACCTTGTTTTTAGAGTTTTACAGCGGGATTCATTTGAACCTATGCATTCCTTTAGATTTTAAGATATCTTGGAAGGTTTTGTTTTCTTTTTGCTATTTCTTCGACTCTGCAGTTTGATTATCCTTTATCTTATTTTTCTTTCTGATAAGGTGATTCTCCATTCTAATTAGGTTTCCTACCTAAGGTTGTTTTCAACAAGAATATTTATCAGAGCTTGTGGTTCCTTCTTTGTGTCCGTATCCTTCTCCTAAGGAGCATTTTGTTGCTCAACCTAGATGTTGTGCATGCATTGATGTTCTTAGTCTTCAGGCGACTAAGGACTTTCATCAGTCTTCTGCTTTGTTTGTTTTTCTGGGAAGCGCAAGGGTCAGAAAGCTACGGTTACTTCTTTGGCTAAGGAGTATTAATTGCTTGGCTGATGAGACTGCTGGACAGCAACCTCCTGGGCGAATCACTGCTCATTCCACGAGGGCTGTTTTCTTCTTCCTGGTAATTTATCAATGAAGCTTCTGTGTATCAGATTTGCAAGGCTGCAACATGGTTCTTTTTGCATTCTTTTTCAAGGTTTTTCTTTTGCCTCAGCTGAGGCTTCCTTTGGGAGAAGTGTTCTTTAGGCAGTGGTGCCTTCTGTTTAGGTCTACCTGTCTTGTCCCTCCCTTATCATCTGTGTCCTCTAGCTTGGGTATTATTCCCACTAGTAATTGACGATTCCGTGGACTCACCATATCTTAGGAAAGAAAACCTAATTTATGCTTACCTGATGATAAATGTATGTCTTTCCGGATATGGTGAGTCCACGGCCCACCCTTTATTTAAGACAGTTATTTATTTATTTTTAAACCTCAAGCACCTCCTACACTTTTTGTGTTATCTTCTCTTTCCATTTTCCTTCAGCCGAATGACTGGGGATTATGGGTAAGGGAAGTGACATATAAAGCAGCTTTGCTGTAGTGCTCTTTGCCTCCTCCTGCTGGCCAGGAGTGATATTCCCACTAGTAATTGATTCCGTGGACTCACCATATCCGGAAAGAAATACATTTATCGGGTAAGCATAAATTATGTGTGTTTTGTTGTTGTGGTTTTTTTTTGTCTCGTCTTCTGCAGTTTGGTATAATGTATTTCTTGTCATAATGTATTTCTTGTCAACGGTGCAATAATAAACTATCATGTTTCACTTTTGGATGTAATCTATTCACAACGACCATTGCAGTATTATCAGGTGGAAAAATTTTGCAAATGCACTACTGAGAGGTAGCTGAACACATCTGGTGGGACAATGACGAGGTTTGTAGCCACCAATCGGCAGCTAGCTCCCAGTAGTGCATTGCTGCTCCTGGGCTTACTTAGGACTTGGCTGTAGTTGCTTTGACTTATATGTTGAGCTTCAATACCGAACTATTTATAGTGCTAAACATTAGCAAGTCTGCTTCATCTGCAGACTTAGCCCATTTTTATGGGTATTTTCTTGAACAGGTGATGTTTATTTTTGGACTGGAAATAGTTTTGTTCATTAAAACCCAATGTACTATTTCACATACATTTTAATACTCTGCATTAAGGGGAAACTAATGTTATAATATAGTGTTCCTCTCTAGATGTCTTTGTCAAAGCTGTGTTGTGAAATGCGCATCAGATGTTTCTAGTGAGGGATTCCCCCCCCCCCCCCCCCCTTATGATATCCACTGTAATGGGGATAATTGCCCATGTTGCGATTTTCTCATGGTGTAACACTGTACAAGATTGAATAATTTAATTGATGTCTTGGTAACTGTTTCTGGATGTATGTTATTCTTTTATAGAATATGTGGGCTATGTTTTTTTTTTTCCTAGTGTTTGGGGGATCTGCATTTTCTCTGTCTTATTACTTCGCATCCAGCACCACCTCAGTGGATATTCTTTCTCCAACATAGGTGTGTCCGGTCCACGGCGTCATCCTTACTTGTGGGATATTCTCCTCCCCAACAGGAAATGGCAAAGAGCCCAGCAAAGCTGGTCACATGATCCCTCCTAGGCTCCGCCTTCCCAAGTCATTCTCTTTGCCGTTGTACAGGCAACATCTCCACGGAGATGGCTTAGAGTTTTTTGGTGTTTAACTGTAGTTTTTATTATTCAATCAAGAGTTTGTTATTTTAAAATAGTGCTGGTATGTACTATTTACTCTGAAACAGAAAAGAGATGAAGATTTCTGTTTGTAAGAGGAAAATGATTTTAGCAACCGTTACTAAAATCGATGGCTGTTTCCACACAGGATTGTTGAGAGGAATTAACTTCAGTTGGGGGAAACAGTGAGCAGACTTTTGCTGCTTGAGGTATGACACATTTCTAACAAGACGATGTAATGCTGGAAGCTGTCATTTTCCCTATGGGATCCGGTAAGCCATTTTTATTACATAAGAAAAAAAGGGCTTCACAAGGGCTTTTAAGACTGTAGACATTTTCTGGGCTAAAACGATTGATATATAAGCATATTTTAATACTTCATAGCTTTGAGGAATTATTTTATTCTTGGGAATTAGCTAAAATAACCGGCAGGCACTGTATTGGACACCTTATTTGCTAGGGGCTTTCCCTAATCATAGGCAGAGCCTCATTTTCGCGCCTCTATTGCGCACTTGTTTTTGGGAAGCATGACATGCAGATGCATGTGTGAGGAGCTCTGATACATAGAAAAGACTTTCTGAAGGCGTCATTCGGTATCGTATTCCCCTTTGGGCTTGGTTGGGTCTCAGCAAAGCAGATACCAGGGACTGTAAAGGGGTTAAATATAAAAACGGCTCCGGTTCCGTTATTTTAAGAGTTAAAGCTCAAATTTGGTGTGCAATACTTTTAAGGCTTTAAGACACTGTGGTGAAATTTTGGTGAATTTTGAACAATTCCTTCATACTTTTTCACATTTGCAGTAATAAAGTGTGTTCAGTTTAAAATTTAAAGTGACAGTAACGGTTTTATTTTAAAACGTTTTTTGTACTTTATTATCAAGTTTATGCCTGTTTAACATGTCTGAACTACCAGACTGTGTTCTGTATGTGGGGAAGCCAAGGTTCCTTCTCATTTAAATAGATGTGATTTATGTGACACAAAATTTAGAGAAAATGATGCCCAAGATGATTCCTCAAGTGAGGGGAGTAAGCATGGTACTGCATCATCCCCTCCTTCGTCTACACCAGTCTTGCCCACACAGGAGGCCCCTAGTACATCTAGTGCGCCAATACTCCTTACTATGCAACAATTAACGGCTGTAATGGATAATTCTATCAAAAACATTTTAGCCAAAATGCCCACTTATCAGCGAAAGCGCGACTGCTCTGTTTTAGAAAATACTGAAGAGCATGAGGACGCTGATGATATTGGTTCTGAAGTGCCCCTACACCAGTCTGAGGGGGCCAGGGAGGTTTTGTCTGAGGGAGAAATTTCAGATTCAGGGAAAATTTCTCAACAAGCTGAACCTGATGTAATTACATTCAAATTTAAATTGGAACATCTCCGCGCCCTGCTTAAGGAGGTGTTATCTACTCTGGATGATTGTGAGAATTTGGTCATTCCAGAGAAATTATGTAAAATGGACAAGTTCCTAGAGGTCCCGGGGCCCCCCGAAGCTTTTCCTATACCCAAGCGGGTGGAGGACATTGTAAACAAAGAATGGGAAAGGCCCGGCATACCTTTCGTCCCTCCCCCTATATTTAAGAAATTGTTTCCTATGGTCGACCCCAGAAAGGACTTATGGCAGACAGTCCCCAAGGTCGAGGGGGCGGTTTCTACTCTAAACAAACGCACCACTATACCCATAGAAGATAGTTGTGCTTTCAAAGATCCTATGGATAAAAAATTAGAGGGTTTGCTTAAAAAGATGTTTGTTCAGCAAGGTTACCTTCTACAACCAATTTCATGCATTGTTCCTGTCACTACAGCAGCGTGTTTCTGGTTCGATGAACTAGAAAAGGCGCTCAATAAAGATTCTTCTTATGAGGAGATTTTGGACAGAATTCATGCTCTCAAATTGGCTAACTCTTTCACCCTAGACGCCACTTTGCAATTGGCTAGATTAGCGGCGAAAAATTCTGGGTTTGCTATAGTGGCGCACAGAGCGCTTTGGCTAAAATCTTGGTCAGCGGATGCGTCTTCCAAGAACAAATTGCTTAACATTCCTTTCAAGGGGAAAACGCTGTTTGGCCCTGACTTGAAAGAGATTATTTCTGATATCACTGGGGGTAAGGGCCACGCCCTTCCTCAGGATAGGTCTTTCAAGGCCAAAAATAAACCTAATTTTCGTCCCTTTCGCAGAAACGGACCAGCCCCAAGTGCTACGTCCTCTAAGCAAGAGGGTAATACTTCTCAAGCCAAGCCAGCCTGGAGGCCAATGCAAGGCTGGAACAAAGGTAAGCAGGCCAAGAAACCTGCCACTGCTACCAAGACAGCATAAGATGTTGGCCCCCGATCCGGGACCGGATCTGGTGGGGGGCAGACTCTCTCTTCGCTCAGGCTTGGGCAAGAGATGTTCTGGATCCTTGGGCGCTAGAAATAGTCTCCCAAGGTTATCTTCTGGAATTCAAGGGGCTTCCCCCAAGGGGGAGGTTCCACAGGTCTCAATTGTCTTCAGACCACATAAAAAAACAGGCATTCTTACATTGTGTAGAAGACCTGTTAAAAATGGGAGTGATTCATCCTGTTCCATTAGGAGAACAAGGGATGTGGTTCTACTCCAATCTGTTTGTAGTTCCCAAAAAAGAGGGAACATTCAGACCAATCTTAGATCTCAAGATCCTAAACAAGTTTCTCAAGGTTCCATCGTTCAAAATGGAAACCATTCGAACAATTCTTCCTTCCATCCAGGAAGGTCAATTCATGACCACGGTGGATTTAAAGGATGCGTATCTACATATTCCTATCCACAAGGAACATCATCGGTTCCTAAGGTTCGCATTTCTGGACAAGCATTACCAGTTTGTGGCACTTCCGTTCGGATTAGCCACTGCTCCAAGAATTTTCACAAAGGTACTAGGGTCCCTTCTAGCGGTGCTAAGACCAAGGGGCATTGCAGTAGTACCTTACTTGGACGACATTCTGATTCAAGCGTCGTCCCTTCCACAAGCAAAGGCTCACACGGACATTGTCCTGGCCTTTCTCAGATCTCACGGGTGGAAAGTGAACGTAGAAAAAAGTTCTCTATCTCCGTCAACAAGGGTTCCCTTCTTGGGAACAATAATAGACTCCTTAGAAATGAGGATTTTTCTGACAGAGGCCAGAAAATCAAAACTTCTAAACTCTTGTCTAATACTTCATTCTGTTCCTCTTCCTTCCATAGCGCAGTGCATGGAAGTAATAGGTTTGATGGTAGCGGCAATGGACATAGTTCCTTTTGCGCGAATTCATCTAGGACCATTACAACTGTGCATGCTCAGTCAGTGGAATGGGGATTATACAGACTTGTCTCCGACGATACAAGTAGATCAGAGGACCAGAGATTCACTCCGTTGGTGGCTGTCCCTGGACAACCTGTCACAGGGGATGAGCTTCCGCAGACCAGAGTGGGTCATTGTCACGACCGACGCCAGTCTGGTGGGCTGGGGCGCGGTCTGGGGACCCCTGAAAGCTCAGGGTCTTTGGTTTCGGGAAGAATCTCTTCTCCCGATAAATATTCTGGAACTGAGAGCGATATTCAATGCTCTCAAGGCTTGGCCTCAACTAGCAAAGGCCAAATTCATACAGTTTCAATCAGACAACATGACGACTGTTGCGTACATCAACCATCAGGGGGGAACAAGGAGTTCCCTGGCGATGGAAGAAGTGACCAAAATCATTCAATGGGCGGAGACTCACTCCTGCCACTTGTCTGCAATCCACATCCCAGGAGTGGAAAATTGGGAAGCGGATTTTCTGAGTCGTCAGACATTTCATCCGGGGGAGTGGGAACTCCATCCGGAAATCTTTGCCCAAATCACTCAGTTGTGGGGCATTCCAGACATGGATCTGATGGCCTCTCGTCAGAACTTCAAGGTTCCTTGCTACGGGTCCAGATCCAGGGATCCCAAGGCGACTCTAGTAGATGCACTAGTAGCACCTTGGACCTTCAAACTAGCTTATGTATTCCCGCCGTTTCCTCTCATCCCCAGGCTGGTAGCCAGGATCAATCAGGAGAGGGCATCAGTGATCTTGATAGCTCCTGCGTGGCCACGCAGGACTTGGTATGCAGACCTGGTGAATATGTCATTGGCTCCACCATGGAAGCTACCTTTGAGACGGGACCTTCTTGTTCAAGGTCCGTTCGAACATCCGAATCTGGTCTCACTCCAACTGACTGCTTGGAGATTGAACGCTTGATCTTATCAAAGCGAGGGTTCTCAGATTCTGTCATTGATACTCTTGTTCAGGCCAGAAAGCCTGTGACTAGAAAAATCTACCACAAAATATGGAAAAAATATATCTGTTGGTGTGAATCTAAAGGATTCCCTTGGGACAAGGTAAAAATTCCTAAGATTCTATCCTTTCTTCAAGAAGGTTTGGAGAAAGGATTATCTGCAAGTTCTTTGAAGGGACAGATTTCTGCCTTGTCTGTGTTACTTCACAAAAAGCTGGCAGCTGTGCCAGATGTTCAAGCCTTTGTTCAGGCTCTGGTTAGAATCAAGCCTGTTTACAAACCTTTGACTCCTCCTTGGAGTCTCAATTTAGTTCTTTCAGTTCTTCAGGGGGTTCCGTTTGAACCCTTACATTCCGTTGATATTAAGTTATTATCTTGGAAAGTTTTGTTTTTGATTGCAATTTCTTCTGCTAGAAGAGTTTCAGAATTATCTGCTCTGCAGTGTTCTCCTCCTTATCTGGTGTTCCATGCAGATAAGGTGGTTTTGCGTACTAAACCTGGTTTTCTTCCGAAAGTTGTTTCTAACAAAAACATTAACCAGGAGATAGTCGTGCCTTCTTTGTGTCCGAATCCAGTTTCAAAGAAGGAACGTTTGTTGCACAATTTGGATGTTGTTCGCGCTCTAAAATTCTATTTAGATGCTACAAAGGATTTTAGACAAACATCTTCCTTGTTTGTTGTTTATTCTGGTAAAAGGAGAGGTCAAAAAGCAACTTCTACCTCTCTCTCTCTTTTTGGCTTAAAAGCATCATCAGATTGGCTTACGAGACTGCCGGACGGCAGCCTCCTGAAAGAATCACAGCTCATTCCACTAGGGCTGTGGCTTCCACATGGGCCTTCAAGAACAAGGCTTCTGTGGATCAGATATGTAAGGCAGCGACTTGGTCTTCACTGCACACTTTTACTAAATTTTACAAATTTGATACTTTTGCTTCTTCTGAGGCTATTTTTGGGAGAAAGGTTTTGCAAGCCGTGGTGCCTTCCATCTAGGTGACCTGATTTGCTCCCTCCCTTCATCCGTGTCCTAAAGCTTTGGTATTGGTTCCCACAAGTAAGGATGACGCCGTGGACCGGACACACCTATGTTGGAGAAAACAGAATTTATGTTTACCTGATAAATTACTTTCTCCAACGGTGTGTCCGGTCCACGGCCCGCCCTGGTTTTTTTAATCAGGTCTGATAATTTATTTTCTTTAACTACAGTCACCACGGTATCATATGATTTCTCCTATGCAAATATTCCTCCTTTACGTCGGTCGAATGACTGGGGAAGGCGGAGCCTAGGAGGGATCATGTGACCAGCTTTGCTGGGCTCTTTGCCATTTCCTGTTGGGGAGGAGAATATCCCACAAGTAAGGATGACGCCGTGGACCGGACACACCGTTGGAGAAAGTAATTTATCAGGTAAACATAAATTCTGTTTTTCACTGGGGAGTATTTGTACCTCCCACCTAATTAACTTTCTTTGCATTGTAACATAAGGTGATTTTTTTTTTTTTTTTTTTTTTAGAAGCCGCTTATCAAACCACTGCCGATTCCTTCAAGACGAATGAATATTGTAAGCCATACTGTGGAAGAAGACTTTCCTAGGGGTACCTTGCATTATTTGACTGAGTTTGTTTCTCCTCATCACTACCCACCCACTGCTCATCAATACCCATCCCTCGACCCTCCTATCCTTTGTCACATCATTCGCTCCATCCTGCTGGGTGCCCAGGAACCAGGCATCATGAACGAAGCTTACACCTTTCTAATGAAAGTACAAGAGTAGGTTAAATTCCTTTTTAACATTCTACATCTAGCAATTATACTGTAGTTTGGGAGTGATCCATATTTTTTTATTTTTTTTTTATTTAAACTTTTTCCTTCTTAATATGAGAGGCCACGGCATCATTTCTTACTGTTGGTGAAATACTGAACTTGGCCACCAGGAGGATGCAAAGACACCCCAGCCAAAGGCTTAAATACTGTCTCCCCCCCCCCCCCCACTACCCTCATCTCCCCAGTCATTCTTTGCCTTTCGTCACTGAAGGTTGGCAGAGAAGTGTCAGAAGATTTGGAGTAGTTCCTTATGAAGGGTATCTTCCCTTCGAAATGGGACTTAAGTTTTAAGTATTCTTGTCAGCCTCTCAGTAAGAGCATTGACGAATGTTAGTCTGGAGATGCAGGGAGAGTGTTTCTGCGAACCCATCTAGACTCGTATTGACAGCTCCTAAGCAATCAGAGTTGACGAGGTTCACTGCCTGCTTCCATCACTCAAGTCCATGTCAGGAGCGATGCTACAAGACGGTCAAACTTTAGAGGCTGTGTTTCTGTTCCACGGCATAGATTCCGGTAAGATTGATTCATTATATTTTTTTTTACACACATATAATGCAAGAAGACAGGGTCACAGTGTGGCTCCTTATATCTGTATGGAATCAAGGGTTAATATCTCCGGAGGGGGATTATTGAACAGGGGGGGGATTAATCACATAATTTATTTTATTATGATTATACTGCGACATGTGAGATGAGGCTCAGGCAGATGCCGGAACGTACAGGTTTTACTTTTGTTTTTGGTAGCTGCGCAGTCTAAGACTTTGCGCTTTTTTTTTTTCCCCTATAGCAGGGGGCGGTCCTGCCTTGCGCACCATGTGAACGGGTGTGGTTACACTGATTTCCTCTTTCCTGACCGTGCAGTTTACTGGAGAAGAAGCGGTTTGGCCTGGGTCATAGGAGGTGGGGAGTGCCCCAGCCATTGGGCGTTTTAAAGGTGCTGTTTTTATCTTATTTTCTATAGTCTGCTTTATAAGCGCAAGCTATGGAGAATTCTGATGTGTTAGATTTAGGTAAAGAGGGAATACTCTCAAATACCCGTTTATATTGTGAGGAGGCCACAGTATACCCACCTGCTCAATTATGTTCCACATGCCTTGATGAAGTTATAATTTCAAAGAAAGTTTATATGTTTGATACCACTGAGCTGTCCACCTCTGAGGAGTCTCTCCGTCCAGTGAGGTGCGCACCCTAAAGTCATCTCCTAATACACATGCAGCTACCTGTAGCACTCCTAATCCTCAATCTGGAGGGGCCCTTTTACCGCCAGACTTTGCTGAGCAGTTACAAACGGCAGTGTCTGCGGCCTTTAGTGCTTTTCCTCGCCTTGCTAAGTGCAAGCAAAAGGTTAAATATTGCTATCCTTCTCAGGGGTCATCTACTAGCTTATTGGATTTATCTATTACAAGATTATTTGATGATGAAGGCGCCTCTGATACTTCCGAGGGTGCCCTTTCTGGGTCGTAATCTGCTGCCTCTAGCTGCGGAGGAACCAGACTTTAGATTTAGTATTGAGCACTTGCACTTTCTATTGAATGAAGTTTTAACTACGTTAGAGATTCCAGAGCCCAAATTGCCTGAGGAACTTTTGATTCCTAAATTAGAGAAGGTCTACAAGGACAGGGTTGTACCACAAACTTTCCCGGTTCCCGTAAAGATGGCGAATATTTTTAAGAATGAATGGGAAAGAATTAGTTCTTTTTCTCCTTCTTTTAAAAAATTGTTCCTGGTCCCGGACTCTCAATTGGAGTTGTGGGGTTCCATCCCTAAGGTGGATGGCGCTATCTCCACGCTTGCTAAACTCACTAGTATCCCACTTGAGGATAGTTCGTTTTTAAAGAGCCCATAGATAAGAAGATAGAAACTCTGTTAAGAAAGATGTTTCAACATACAGGATATTGCTGGAGCGGCTACTTACTGGTGTGACTAAGTTGATCAAGGTGGAGAGTCCCCTCGACTTGATTCGGGAAAGAATTAAGGCCTTAAGGGTTGCTAATTCTTTTATTTGTGATGCTTATATGCAAATTATTCGCCTGAATGCTAAGGCCTCAGGTTTTTCTAGTTCAAGCCCGTAGGGCACTCTGACTGAAGTCCTGGTCTGCGAACATGACTTCTAAGTCCAGACTTCTTTCCCTCCCCTTTAAGGGAAAGGTTTTATTTGGTCCAGGCCTGGACTCTATTATCTCCACGGTTACTGGAGGCAAGGGTGCCGCAGGATAAGAACAAGCCTCAGGGACAAGGTCCTAACTTTTTTTTTTTTTTTTTTTCTCTGATAAATCCCAATGTCAGCAGCCCTCGGCAAAGCCAGAGCAATCCAAGGTATTAAAAAAATCCAAGCAGAGCAAGAAGCCCGCCGAGACAAAGACTGCATGAAGGGGTGGCCCCTGATCCGGTTCTGAATCACATAGGGGGCAGACTGTCGCTCTTTTCGAATGCTTGGTTTGGGGACGTGCAAGACCCGTGGGTCCTGGAGGTCATCGCTCAGGGATACCAGATGGGTTTCAAGTCCCATCCACCCAGAGGCAGATTTGTCCTATCAAACCTGTCTTCCAGACCAGAAAAGAGAGAAGCCTTTCTGGGGTGTGTGAGGGACCTCTCCTCCCTCATTGTCCTAGTACCCCTAACAGAAAGGTTTGGAATACTATTCAAACCTTTTTTTGGTCCCAAAGGAGGGAACTTTCCGCCCGATTCTGGACCTAAAGTGCTTAAACAAATTTCCATCTGTCCCCTCGTTCAAGATGAAGACGATAAGGTCCATTCCTCCTTTAGTTCAGGAAGACAGTTCATGACCACTATAGACTTGAAGGATGCTTGCCTTCACGTTCAAATTCCTAAAGGTTTGTGTTCCTGGACCAGCACTTCCAGTTTATTGCACTTCAGTTTGGTCTAGAGTGTTTACAAAGGTTCTAGGGGCTCTGCTTTCAGTAGCTCCATACTTGGACAATATTCTGGTTCAAGCACCATCTTGTCGTCTGGCAGAAGACCATTCAAAATCTCTTCTGTTTCTTCTTCAATCTCATGGTTGGAAGATGAACTTAGAAAATAATTCTTATTCCCAGTACCAGGGTGGAATTCATGGGTACGATAATGGACTCTTACAGACCGTAGACGTTACAAGCTAACTTCTGCTTGTCTTGCCCTCCAGACCTTAAGGACCTCTGTGGCTCGGTGTATGGAGGTGATTGGTCTCATGGTGTCCAGCATGGACATCGTTCCTTTTGCCAGATTCCATCTCAGACCACTACAGTTGTGCATGCTGAGACAGTGAAACGGCGATCATTCAAATCTGTCAACAGATTTCTCGGGACAACCGGTCGAGAGAATCGATCTCCTGATGGCACTGTCCAGATCACTTGTCCCAAGGGACATCCTCCTTGCGACCATCCTGGGAAGATTGTGACTACGGACACAAGTCTAGGATTGGGAGCTGTTTGGGGTGCCAGGAAGGCACAGGGCCGGTAGACTCGAGAGAAATTCCTCCTCCCAATCAACATTCTTGAACTTCGGGCAATATTCAATGCTCTGAAGGCTTGGCCTCTTCTGGGTTCGTCCCAGTTTATCAGATTCCAATCAGACAACATAACCTTGGTTGCTTACATCAGCTATCAGGGGGGAACGAGAGGCTCCCTAACAATGACGGAAGTATCTTGGATTCTGGCGTGGGCAGAGGCCCACAACTGCTCGCTGTCAGCGATCCACATTCCAGGTGTGGACAACTGAGAGGCGGACTTACTCAGCAGACAATCCTTTCAACCGGGGGAATGGTGTCTCTCTATCCTGAAGTGTTTGTGGAGATTTGCAACAAATGGGGGATGCCGTAGATCTAATGGCGTCCCGTCTCAATTCCAAGCTACCCAGATATGGGTCGCGGTCCAGGGATCCACCAATCAGCAAGGACAACCCAGGTTGTTCACCAAAAATGGGCCGGCATCTAAACTTACATTCTTGCATTTCAAATAAAGATACCAAGAGAATGAAGACAATTTGATAATAGGAGTAAATTAGAAAGTTGCTTAAAATTTCATGCTCTATCTGAATCACGAAAGAAAATGTTTGGGTACAGTGTCCCTTTAAGTCAGCGGGTCTTAGACCTCCTCAGAGGATTACGGCTCACTCCACTAGAGCGGTGGCTTCCTCTTGGGCCTTTAAGAACGAGGCCTCTATGGATCAGATTTGTATGGTGGCTACCTGGTCCTCATTACATAATTTTTCAAAATTCTACTAGTTTGACGTTTTTGCATCGGCCGAGGCAGCTTTTGGGAGATAAAGGTTTTGCAGACTATCGAACCCTCAGATTAGGGTCCGCTTCTTAATTTTTTTAAAAAAATTTTTAACCCCTCCCGTTTATCGTTCAGTGTCCTCTAGAGCTTGGGTATAGTTTTCCCAACAGTAAGGAATGAAATTAAATGATCAGGTAAGCATAATTTATGTTTTATCGATTTAAGGTGTAAAACCTGGGTAGAAAGAAGTCTATGGGATGAGTAAAGGCTTTTGAAGAGCCCCAAACTGTACCCAGATTATTATAGGGAAATTGCTGCCAAAACTGTGTGCATTTCAGATTTTAACAGAAGCATTTATCGCTGTATACATGTATTGGCAAAATGCTTCTAGTAAAAGCTATAGCTGTTTTAAGAGTGTAATTAAAGAAACATGAAATTCAATTTTTTTTTTCTCCATTCAGACACAGCATACGATTTTAAGCAACTTTCCAATTTACTTCTATTATCTGGTTTGCTTTGTTTTCTTGGTAGCATTTGTTGAAATGTATACCTAGGTAGGTTCTGGTATTTGGGAGCTAGCTGCTGCAAATATGCCTCTTGTTATTGGTTTACTAATGTGTTCAGCTAGTTCCCAATAGTGCATTGCTGCTTCTCCAATAAAGGATACCAAAGAATGAAGCAAAATTGATATCAGAAGTAAACTGGAAAGTTGTTTTAACATGTATACTCTATAAGTATGCTCCATGCACTTGCTTAGGGAGCCTAAGGTGCTTGTATTTGGTAATGTACTACAATTTGTATCATTGCTGACCTTATGCAAACTACACTGGCTCTCTAAGCTGGTGCACTGAGAATATCTAGCTATGCTTCACATTCACTTTTGCAGAGAAAAATGCCAACGCTAAAACGGTGAACTTTTTACTGTAAGCATTTTTGCCAATATGTATATTGTAAATCTTTATATACAAAGATGTAATTAATCTGTGCCTTTCAGTTTTGATCGGAGTGGTGGTATCTGTGTATTATCATTCATGTGGTAGGTTTGAAGTTTGTACCTTTTTAGATATAATTTCCCATATTCTTGAAAATCAGGTAATTAACGGTATGGATAAGTCTTCCCAGGCTGACAACTCTCATATCTTTGTTGGTGTAGTTTAAAATGTATATATATGTGTGTATATATATGTGTGTGTGTGTGTATGTGTGTATATGTGTATATATATATATATATATATATATATATATATATATATATATATATATATATATATATATATATATATATATATATATATATATATATATATATATATATATATATATATATATATATATATACCAAATTTCATTACAATTATGGGGGGAGATAAAAAACTGAAATTAAAATCCTCCATGTCTCAAAATTAAATCAATGTAAATATTTGCATAGGAATGTAGCACATCTAGGCAAGTATCCCCGCATGCTTTTCCCCAAAAATTCTTAATATACAATGTTACCAATGCACATGAGTTCCAAAAAGAACGAAACAGGCTTGTCTAGTGAGTGATTTCTGGTTTGCTGTAATAATCCTGTTAAAAGGATTGCTGTGTCAAAACAGTATTTAGAAGCAAAAAAATGAGAATTTGCATATCTTACCCACAATTCTCTTGTGCATTGGAAACATTGTATATTAAGAATTTCTGGGGAAAAGCATGCGGGGGTACTTGCCTAGATGTGCTAATTTCCTATGCAAATATTTACATTGAGATATATATATTATATAATATTATATAATATTATATAATATTATATATTATATTCCCTTCTGCCGACAGAGCATTAACCAAGCATAGTGGTCTGCCCTCTTTGGCAAGAAAAAAACCTGGTATCCTAGGAGGGATAAATACATAATAGAGCCTTTAGTGTTATTTAATGCGCAGCCTACTATAATTCTTTTGCGCGCTGTTTCAGCAACTACTTTGGAACTTTGAACTTAACTCAGAAAATGACAAACCGCATGCAAAAGAATTATAGTAGGCTGCGCAATAAATAACCCCAAAGGCTCTGTCGTTCTCCCTCCTAGGATACCAGAGTCTAACAGATACACATACCCCCCAACTGTCCCTATTTATTTATTTTTTTGGGGGGGGGCTGTCCCGGGAAAACTGATGTCACTCTGTCCCGCATTGCCATCATCCTCAGGGTTCATGGCTTCATCGGATCAGTCAGTAGGTAGTCACTGACATCTGTTTAGGATTGGGGGAGGGGGTTTTCATTGAGTTACATGGCTGCACCCGCTTTACTTGGATCAGACATTGTCCCTGAATTCTAATTATTTTTCCAACTAGACAGAAATAAGCACCTACATAATATGTGCTTTGTGGTCTTTTTTTATTATACTGAAAAATAATGCCTAATACCTAGCTATGTAGTGTTTATCAAGCACTACACACAACTCTCCTTATTTTTCATTTAGTTCCCTCGTAGAAAGCACAGCTTTTATTCAGTGTGTCTGCAACAGGTCATTGTATCATATCCAGGAATCCTCCCAATAAGATCTTTCTGTGACTGACTCACTTTTAATGGAAAACAAAAAGATTCAGCTAGAAGCAGATAAAGACAGCTGTACCACCTATTTTACTATTCATAGAAGCCTTGCACAAAGCAAAGCATACAACACCTACTATCTGTATTAGAGAGGGCATCTTGTTGCATACAGTGATTTGACATTCCATCAGATGCCAAGTCTATTTCTCTTGTTAAGTGTGTTCAGTCCACGGGTCATCATTACTTATGGGATATATTCTCCTTCCCAACAGGAAGTTGCAAGAGGATCACCCAAGCAGAGCTGCTATATAGCTCCTCCCCTCACATGTCATATCCAGTCATTCTCTTGCAACCCTCAACAAAGGAGGTCGCGAGAGGAGTTGGAGTTTTTTACTTAAATATTCTTCAATCAAAAGTTTGTTATTTTAAATGGCACCGGAGTGTGCTGTTTTTTCTATCTCAGGCAGTATTTGGAAGAAGAAACTGCCTGCGTTTTCTATGATCTTAGCAGGCGTAACTAAGATCCACTGGCTGTTCTCGACATTCTGAGGAGTGGGGTAACTTCAGAAAATGGGAATAGCATGCGGGGTCTCCCGCAAATGAGGTATGTGCAGTACAATATTTTCTGGGAATGGAATTGACTAAGAAAACACTGCTGTTACCCGTATGATGTAAGTACAGCCTTAAATGCAGTAGTAGTGACTGGTATCAGGCTGATAAATGTATGCACAGTAGAGTTATTTTCTAGGGACTAGAATTTGACTGAAAAAATACTGTTAATACTGATATAATGTGTGAGCCTTAACTGCAGTAGAAGCGACTGGTAGCAGGCTTAGTAATAACTTTACACAGCATCTGAAATGTTGTTTTTTCAAACGTTTACTGGCATGTTAATCGTTTTGTGAGGTACTTTGGTGATAAATCTTTTTGGGCATGATTTTTTTCCACATGGCTAACGTATATTTCTGCATAGAAACCGTTATATCAGGTCTCCCACTGTTGTAAATGAGTGGGAGGGGCCTTTTTTAGCGCCTTGTTGCGCAGTTAAAATTCTAGCACAGTCTTCCTGCTTCTTCCTCTTTGATCCAGGACGTCTCCAGAGAGCTCAGGGATCTTCAAAAGTCGTTTTTGAGGGAGGTAATCTGTCACAGCAGACCTTTGACAGTGTGTTTGACTGTGATAAAAGCGTTAAATCTTAATTTGATATCCGTTTTTGCGTACTGAGGGGTTAATCATCTTTTTGCTAATGGGTGCAATCCTCTGCTAATTAATACATTTAAAGAATTGTTGACTATAACTGAATTAGTTCTTTGTTATTCAACTGTGTTTTTTTTTAAAAAAAGCGCTGCAGCGTTTTTTATATTGCTTGTAAACTTATTGAAAGTAATTTCCAAGCTTGCTAGCTTCATTGCTAGTCTGTTTAAACATGTCTGATACAGAGGAATCTGCTTGTTCATTATGTTTAAAAGCCGATGTGGAGCCCAATAGAAATATGTGTACCAATTGTATTGATATTACTTTGAATAAAAGTCAATCTGTACCGATAAAGAAATTATCACCAGACAACGAGGGGGAAGTTATGCCGTCTAACTCTCCTCACGTGTCAGTACCTTCGTCTCCCGCTCGGGAGGTACGTAAGATTGAGGCCCCAAGTACATCAAGGCCCTTACAAATCATTTTACATGATATGGCTAATGTTATGAAAGAAGTATTATACAATATGCCCGAGTTAAGAGGCAAGCGCGACAGCTCTGGGTTAAGGACAGAGCGCGCCGATGACACGAGAGCCATGCTGATACTGCGTCACAATTTGCAGAACATGAGGACGGAGAGCTTCATTCTGTGGGTGACGGTTCTGATTCGGGGAGACCGGATTCAGAAATTTCAAATTTTAAATTTAAGCTTGAGAACCTCCGCGTGTTGCTAGGGGAGGTGTTAGCGGCTCTGAATGATTGTGACACGGTGGCAATCCCAGAGAAATTATGTAGGCTGGATAAATACTATGCGGTACCGGTGTGTACTGACGTTTTTCCTATACCAAAGAGGCTTACAGAGATTATTAGCAAGGAGTGGGATAGACCCGGTGTGCCTTTTTCCCCTCCTCCGATATTTAGAAAAATGTTCCCTATAGACGCCACCACACGAGACTTATGGCAGACGGTCCCTAAGGTGGAGGGAGCAGTTTCTACTTTAGCCAAGCGTACCACTATCCCGGTGGAGGATAGCTGTGCTTTCTCAGATCCAATGGATAAAAACATTAGAGGGTTACCTTAAGAAAATGTTTGTTCAACAAGGTTTTATATTACAGCCTCTTGCATGCATTGCACCTGTCACTGCTGCAGCGGCATTCTGGTTTGAGTCTCTGGAAGAGGCAATTCGCACAGCACCATTGGATGAATCTTTGAGCAAGATTAGAACCCTTACGCTGGCTAATGCGTTTGTTTCGGATGCCGTAGTGCATTTAACCAAACTTACGGCTAAGAATTCCGGATTCGCCATAAAGGCGCGCAGAGCGCTATGGCTTAAATCCTGGTCAGCAGATGTAACTTCTAAGTCTAAACTACTAAACATTCCTTTCAAAGGGCAGACCTTATTCGGGCCCGGCTTGAAGGAAATTATTGCTGACATTACTGGAGGTAAGGGCCACACCCTTCCTCAGGACAGGGCCAAATCAAAGGCCAAACAGTCTAATTTTCGTGCCTTTCGTAATTTCAAGGCAGGAGCAGCATCAACTTCCTCAGCTCCAAAACAGGAAGGAACTACTGCTCGTTACAGACAGGGTTGGAAAGGCAACCAGTCATGGAACAAGGGCAAGCAGGCCAGAAAGCCTACTTCCGCCCCTAAGACAGCATGAAGACAGGGCCCCCTTTCCGGAGACGGATCTAGTGGGGGGCAGACTTTCTCTCTTCGCCCAGGCCTGGGCAAGAGATGTACAGGATCCCTGGACGTTGGAGATTATATCTCAGGGATACCTTCTGGATTTCAAAACTTCTCCTCCACAAGGGAGGTTTCATCTGTCAAGGTTATCAACAAACCTAGTAAAGAAAGAGGCATTTCTACAATGTTTACAAGACCTCTTAGTGATGGGAGTGATCCACCCAGTTCCGCGAACGGAACAGGGGCAAGGGTTTTATTCAAATCTGTTTGTGGTTCCCAAGAAAGAGGGAACCTTCAGACCAATCTTAGATTTAAAAATCTTAAACAAATTCCTAAGGGTTCCATCGTTCAAGATGGAAACCATTCGGACCATCCTACCCATGATCCAAGAGGGTCAGTATATGACCACAGTGGACTTAAAGGATGCCTACCTTCACATACCGATTCACAAAGATCATTATCGGTACCTAAGGTTTGCCTTTCTACACAGGCATTACCAGTTTGTAGCTCTTCCCTTCGGGTTAGCTACGGCCCTGAGAATTTTTACAAAGGTTCTGGGCTCACTTCTGGCGGTACTAAGACCACGAGGCATAGCGGTGGCTCCGTACCTAGACGACATTCTGATAAAAGCGTCAAGTTTTCAGAATGCAAAGTCTCATACAGAGATAGTTCTAGCATTTCTGAGGTCGCATGGGTGGAAAGTGAACGTGGAAAAGAGTTCTCTGTTACCACTCACAAGGGTCCCTTTTCTAGGGACTCTTATAGATTCTGTAGAGATGAAGATTTACCTGACGGAGTCCAGGTTATCAAAGATTCTCAATGCTTGCCGTGTCCTTCACTCCATTCCAAGCCCATCAGTAGCTCAGTGCATGGAAGTAATCTGCTTAATGGTCGCGGCAATGGACATAGTGCCATTTGCGCGCCTACATCTCAGACCGCTGCAACTATGCATGCTAAGTCAATGGAACGGGGATTACTCAGATCTGTCCCCTTTGCTAAATCTGGACCAGGAGACCAGAGATTCTCTTCTCTGGTGGTTGTTACGGGTTCATCTGTCCAAAGGAATGACTTTTCGCAGACCAGATTGGACGATTGTAACAACAGATGCCAGCCTACTAGGCTGGGGAGCAGTCTGGAACTCCCTGAAGGCTCAGGGATTGTGGACTCAGGAGGAGAGACTCCTCCCGATAAACATTCTAGAATTAAGAGCAATATTCAATGCTCTTCTAGCTTGGCCTCAGTTAGCAACACTGAGGTTCATCAGATTTCAGTCGGACAACATCACGACTGTGGCTTACATCAATCGTCAAGGGGGAACCAGGAGTTCCCTAGCGATGTTGGAAGTCTCGAAGATAATTCGCTGGGCAGAGTCTCACTCTTGCCACCTGTCAGCGATCTACATCCCAGGCGTGGCGAACTGGGAGGCTGATTTTCTAAGTCGCCAGACCTTTCATCCGGGGGAGTGGGAACTCCACCCGGAGGTATTTGCTCAACTGATTCGTCGTTGGGGCAAACCGGATCTGGATCTCATGGCATCTCGCCAGAACGCCAAGCTTCCTTGTTACGGATCCAGGTCCAGGGACCCGGGTGCGGTGCTGGTAGATGCACTAGCAGCCCCTTGGGTTTTCAACATAGCTTATGTGTTTCCACCTTTTCCGTTGCTACCTCGACTGATTGCCAGGATCAAACAGGAGAGAGCATCATTGATTCTGATGGCGCCTGCGTGGCCACGCAGGACCTGGTATGCAGACCTAGTGGACATGTCGTCCTGTCCACCATGGTCTCTACCCCTGAGGCAGGACCTTCTAATTCAGGGTCCTTTCAACCATCCAAACCTAATTTCTCTGAAGCTGACTGCTTGGAAATTGAACGCTTGATTCTATCAAAGCGTGGGTTTTCGGATTCGGTTATTGATACATTAATACAGGCTCGGAAACCTGTTACCAGAAAAATTTACCACAAGATATGGCGTAAATATTTATATTGGTGTGAATCCAAGAGTTACTCATGGAATAAGGTTAGGATTCCTAGGATATTGTCTTTTCTACAAGAGGGTTTAGAAAAGGGCTTATCCGCTAGTTCACTAAAGGGACAGATTTCTGCTCTGTCCATTCTTTTACACAAGCGTCTGGCAGAGAATCCAGACGTCCAGGCTTTTTGTCAGGCTTTGGCTAGGATTAAGCCTGTGTTTAAAACTGTTGCTCCTCCGTGGAGCTTAAACTTGGTTCTTCAGGGTGTTCCGTTTGAACCCCTTCATTCCATTGATATTAAGCTTTTATCTTGGAAAGTTCTGTTTTTGATGGCTATTTCCTCGGCTCGAAGAGTTTCTGAGTTATCTGCCTTACATTGTGATTCTCCTTATCTGATCTTTCATTCAGACAAGGTAGTCCTGCGTACTAAACCTGGGTTTTTACCTAAGGTTGTTTCTAACAGGAATATCAATCAAGAGATTGTTGTTCCATCGTTATGCCCTAATCCTTCTTCAAAGAAGGAACGTCTTTTGCATAATCCTAGACGTGGTCCGTGCCCTGAAGTTTTACTTACAGGCAACTAAAGATTTTCGACAAACTTCTTCTCTGTCGTTTACTCTGGACAGAGGAGAGGTCAAAAGGCTTCGGCTACCTCTCTCTTTTTGGCTTCGTAGCATAATACGCTTAGCCTATGAGACTGCTGGACAGCAGCCTCCTGAAAAAATTACAGCTCATTCCACTAGAGCTGTGGCTTCCACCTGGGCCTTTAAGAATGAGGCCTCTGAACAGATTTGCAAGGCTGCAACTTGGTCTTCACTTCATACTTTTTCCAAATTTGACACTTTTGCTTCTTCGGAGGCTGTTTTTGGGAGAAAGGTTCTACAGGCAGTGGTTCCTTCTGTTTAATGTTCCTGCCTTGTCCCTCCCATCATCCGTGTACTTTAGCTTTGGTATTGGTATCCCATAAGTAATGGATGACCCGTGGACTGAACACACTTAACAAGAGAAAACATAATTTATGCTTACCTGATAAATTTATTTCTCTTGTAGTGTGTTCAGTCCACGGCCCGCCCTGTCTTTTTGAGGCAGGTTTTAAATTTTAAATTATAACTCCAGTCACCACTGCACCCTATAGTTTCTCCTTTCTCGTCTTGTTTCGGTCGAATGACTGGATATGACATGTGAGGGGAGGAGCTATATAGCAGCTCTGCTTGGGTGATCCTCTTGCAACTTCCTGTTGGGAAGGAGAATATATCCCATAAGTAATGGATGACCCGTGGACTGAACACACTACAAGAGAAATAAATTTATCAGGTAAGCATAAATTATGTTTTTTCTTATTCTGTGCAAACTCCCACTTTGTATCTACAGATCTAGAGCCCATAAGTTCATCATTTGCTTTGACTAAATGCTGCTTGACAGTTTCTTAAAGTCCATTTTTATGTTAAAATATTCATAGTTATGGGGGGGATTTTGATATTCATACCTCCCTATGCTAGTCATGCTTATGTTTACCAATAAGGTTGTAAGGTAGTGAGAAAGAAAGTACTGTATTTCAGTTGGCTATCTGGCAAAATATTTGTCTAAAAATACACACACACACCAACATTGAAGTTTCGACAACAGTGGCAGAGACATGCAACAAGGTGACATGGCTTTGCTTTAGCTGGTCATCCAGCTAGCAGCCCTATTTTCCAATAAAAATAGTATTCAAATACAATGCTTAATATTATTTAGTGTTACAAAGATGTCAAAATACATTGTTTTGTACTTTTATAAATTTCACACATATTGTGGTTGCTAGATTTCTGTAGTCCATTAACTAATTAATTCATGAATTAATTAACCATGTCATAACATTTTGAGTATATTGGGTCCTGTTTACCATCCTTAAATCGCACTGTTACATTTTGAGATGGGTTTAAACCTCAACTGGAAAGTCAGTGCTGTCTCAGTCTGCAGGGAAAGCAGAACTGATGAGGTGAGGGCTTAGACAGTGTTCTGGACCTGGCACTTTGTAGGTGCTAGTGGAGGCTGTGCAAATATCTCATTAGCACAGAGATTAGAGTGTGTGTGTGTGTATGTGTATGTGTGTATATATATCTATCTATCTATCTATCTATTTCTCTCCAAGTAGCTCAATACATATGGATGTTGGGGTTTTTTTCCCCCCACAGAGTGAACTGCATTTATCTCAGAATTTATTTGTGCACATGCTATAAAGTGCAAGTGGCACTAATCTTTTCTAAGGTCATTGCTCATCAGACATATAATGCACACGTTCCTCCTTATGGGTTTTATAAAGTGAATGTTTGCTAGCAAATTAAATGCAATAGGCCAGTTTTATAGACATAACCATTATTTGTGGATGTCTAACTTCCTAGTATCTTCTGCTAATGCCTGTACTGTGTACTGACAAGAATTTGATACTCACCCTATGCTCTCATAGTATCAGATTAACTCTCATACAGAGACATCAGTTTTCACAGTGAGAAGCTCTGGTGGAGCTTTAATTACAAGCAGAAGCCAAGGATTTCATTACATTACTATAAACCTATAACCCCTTGTTGATGTTGCTATCTGTTATGGTATAAAATTAAAATTACTGCACAAGAAGGTGTTTGCATAAGCTTAGTCATTGCAAAGGCAGGGTGGGGGCAATGGTCGTGGTGTGGTTAGACAGTGGGCCTAGTTTGGGCAGAAGATGGGTGGGATCAGAAGTGGCAAGTAACATTTTGGCCTGGCTAGTAGCTTAGTTCTTGAAATTTTGAGCCGTGTATATGTGTGTGTGTGTGTATCTATCTGTATCGTAGATTGAGAGCTTCCATCTCCAAATCCAGGCACACAGGCTGCATGCTTTATTGTTTACTCCTTTAGGCATGAGTCTAACCTGCTGGGCATCCCTGAGACTTCACAGTTAAAGGGGGAGACTGCAGGACCCCATGTAAGGTATGATGTTCCATGCCGTCCTATTGGCGATAAAGCTTAACGCTGGAGGGAGTTAATTATGCATAGTAAAACAACTTTGCAGTTAGCTTTATTTCTCCAACATAGGTGTGTCCGGTCCACGGCGTCATCCTTACTTGTGGGATATTCTCTTCCCCAACAGGAAATGGCAAAGAGCCCAGCAAAGCTGGTCACATGATCCCTCCTAGGCTCCGCCTACCCCAGTCATTCTCTTTGCCGTTGTACAGGCAACATCTCCACGGAGATGGCTTAGAGTTTTTTAGTGTTTAACTGTAGTTTTTATTATTCAATCAAGAGTTTGTTATTTTAAAATAGTGCTGGTATGTACTATTTACTCTGAAACAGAAAAGAGATGAAGATTTCTGTTTGTAAGAGGAAAATGATTTTAGCAACCGTTACTAAAATCGATGGCTGTTCCACACAGGACTGTTGAGAGGAATTAACTTCAGTTGGGGGAACAGTGAGCAGACTTTTGCTGCTTGAGGTATGACACATTCTAACAAGACGATGTAATGCTGGAAGCTGTCATTTTCCCTATGGGATCCGGTAAGCCATTTTTATTACAGACAGTAAATAAGGGCTTCAAAAGGGCTTGTTAAGACTGTAGACATTTTCTGGGCTAAATCGATTCATATATAAACATATTTAGTCTGGGTATTTTGTAAAATAATATCGGCAGGCACTGTTTTGGACACCTTATTCTCTAGGGGCTTTCCCTAATCATAGGCAGAGCCTCATTTTCGCGCCGGTATTGCGCACTTGTTTTTGAGAAGCATGACATGCAGTCGCATGTGTGAGGAGCTCTGATACATAGAAAAGACTTTCTGAAGGCGTCATTTGGTATCGTATTCCCCTTTGGGCTTGGTTGGGTCTCAGCAAAGCAGATACCAGGGACTGTAAAGGGGTTAAAGATAAAAACGGCTCCGGTTCTGTTATTTTAAGGGTTAAAGCTTCCAAATTTGGTGTGCAATACTTTTAAGGCTTTAAGACACTGTGGTGAAATTTTGGTGAATTTTGAACAATTCCTTCATACTTTTTCGCAATTGCAGTAATAAAGTGTGTTCAGTTTAAAATTTAAAGTGACAGTAACGGTTTTATTTTAAAACGTTTTTTGTACTTTGTTATCAAGTTTATGCCTGTTTAACATGTCTGAACTACCAGATAGACTGTGTTCTGAATGTGGGGAAGCCAAGGTTCCTTCTCATTTAAATAGATGTGATTTATGTGACACAGAAAATGATGCCCAAGATGATTCCTCAAGTGAGGGGAGTAAGCATGGTACTGCATCATCCCCTCCTTCGTCTACACTAGTCTTGCCCACTCAGGAGGCCCCTAGTACATCTAGCGCGCCAATACTCCTTACTATGCAACAATTAACGGCTGTAATGGATAATTCTATCAAAAACATTTTAGCCAAAATGCCCACTTATCAGCGTAAGCGCGACTGCTCTGTTTTAGATGCTGAAGAGCATGAGGACGCTGATGATAATGGTTCTGAAATGCCCCTACACCAGTCTGAGTGGGCCAGGGAGGTTTTGTCTGAGGGCGAAATTTCAGATTCAGGGAAAATTTCTCAACAAGCTGAACCCGATGTGATTACATTTAAATTTAAGTTGGAACATCTCCGCGCTCTGCTTAAGGAGGTATTATCCACTCTGGATGATTGTGAGAATTTGATCATCCCAGAGAAACTATGTAAAATGGACAAGTTCCTAGAGGTCCCGGGGCCCCCAGAAGCTTTTCCTATACCCAAGCGGGTGGCGGACATTGTAAATAAAGAATGGGAAAGGCCCGGTATACCTTTCGTCCCTCCCCCCATATTTAAAAAATTGTTTCCTATGGTCGACCCCAGAAAGGACTTATGGCAGACAGTCCCCAAGGTCGAGGGGGCGGTTTCTACTTTAAACAAACGCACCACTATACCCATAGAAGATAGTTGTGCTTTCAAAGATCCTATGGATAAAAAATTAGAAGGTTTGCTTAAAAAGATGTTTGTTCAGCAAGGTTACCTTCTACAACCAATTTCATGCATTGTCCCTGTCACTACAGCCGCGTGTTTCTGGTTCGATGAGCTAGAAAAGGCGATCGATAGTGATTCTCCTCCTTATGAGGAGATTATGGACAGAATCCGTGCTCTCAAATTGGCTAATTCTTTCACCCTAGACGCCACTTTGCAATTGGCTAGGTTAGCGGCAAAAAATTCTGGGTTTGCTATTGTGGCGCGCAGAGCGCTTTGGTTGAAATCTTGGTCAGCGGATGCGTCTTCCAAGAACAAATTGCTTAACATTCCTTTCAAGGGGAAAACGCTGTTTGGCCCTGACTTGAAAGAGATTATCTCTGATATCACTGGGGGTAAGGGCCACGCCCTTCCTCAGGATAGGTCTTTCAAGGCCAAAAATAAACCTAATTTTCGTCCCTTTCGTAGAAACGGACCAGCCCCAAGTGCTACGTCCTCTAAGCAAGAGGGTAATACTTCTCAAGCCAAGCCAGCCTGGAGACCAATGCAAGGCTGGAACAAGGGAAAGCAGGCCAAGAAACCTGCTACCAAGACAGCATGAAATGTTGGCCCCCGATCCGGGACCGGATCTGGTGGGGGGCAGACTCTCTCTCTTCGCTCAGGCTTGGGCAAGAGATGTTCTGGATCCTTGGGCACTAGAAATAGTCTCCCAAGGTTATCTTCTGGAATTCAAGGGGCTTCCCCCAAGGGGGAGGTTCCACAGGTCTCAATTGTCTTCAGACCACATAAAGAGACAGGCATTCTTACATTGTGTAGAAGACAATGTTAAAAATGGGAGTGATTCATCCTGTTCCATTAGGAGAACAAGGGATGGGGTTCTACTCCAATCTGTTCGTAGTTCCCAAAAAAGAGGGAACGTTCAGACCAATCTTAGATCTCAAGATCCTAAACAAGTTTCTCAAGGTTCCATCGTTCAAAATGGAAACCATTCGAACAATTCTTCCTTCCATCCAGGAAGGTCAATTCATGACCACGGTGGATTTAAAGGATGCGTATCTACATATTCCTATCCACAAGGAACATCATCGGTTCCTAAGGTTCGCATTCCTGGACAAGCATTACCAGTTCGTGGCACTTCCTTTCGGATTAGCCACTGCTCCAAGGATTTTCACAAAGGTACTAGGGTCCCTTCTAGCGGTACTAAGACCAAGGGGCATTGCAGTAGTACCTTACTTGGACGACATTCTGATTCAAGCGTCGTCCCTTCCTCAAGCAAAGGCTCCCACGGACATAGTCCTGGCCTTTCTCAGATCTCACGGATGGAAAGTGAACGTAGAAAAGAGTTCTCTATCTCCGTCAACAAGGGTTCCCTTCTTGGGAACAATAATAGACTCCTTAGAAATGAGGATTTTTCTGACAGAGGCCAGAAAAACAAAACTTCTAAACTCTTGTCAAACACTTCATTCCGTTCCTCTTCCTTCCATAGCGCAGTGCATGGAAGTAATAGGTTTGATGGTAGCGGCAATGGACATAGTTCCTTTTGCGCGCATTCATCTAAGACCATTACAACTGTGCATGCTCAGTCAGTGGAATGGGGACTATACTGACTTGTCTCCGACGATACAAGTAAATCAGAGGACCAGAGACTCACTCCGTTGGTGGCTGTCCCTGGACAACCTGTCACAAGGGATGACCTTCCGCAGACCAGAGTGGGTCATTGTCACGACCGACGCCAGTCTGATGGGCTGGGGCGCGGTCTGGGGACCCCTGAAAGCTCAGGGTCTTTGGTCTCGGGAAGAATCTCTTCTACCGATAAATATTCTGGAACTGAGAGCGATATTCAATGCTCTCAAGGCTTGGCCTCAGCTAGCAAAGGCCAAGTTCATACGGTTTCAATCAGACAACATGACGACTGTTGCGTACATCAACCATCAGGGGGGAACAAGGAGTTCCCTGGCGATGGAAGAAGTGACCAAAATCATTCAATGGGCGGAGACTCACTCCTGCCACCTGTCTGCAATCCACATCCCAGGAGTGGAAAATTGGGAAGCGGATTTTCTGAGTCGTCAGACATTACATCCGGGGGAGTGGGAACTCCATCCGGAAATCTTTGCCCAAATTACTCAACTGTGGGGCATTCCAGACATGGATCTGATGGCCTCTCGTCAGAACTTCAAGGTTCCTTGCTACGGGTCCAGATCCAGGGATCCCAAGGCGACTCTAGTAGATGCACTAGTAGCACCTTGGACCTTCAAACTAGCTTATGTATTCCCGCCGTTTCCTCTCATCCCCAGGCTGGTAGCCAGGATCAATCAGGAGAGGGCGTCGGTGATCTTGATAGCTCCTGCGTGGCCACGCAGGACTTGGTATGCAGATCTGGTGAATGTCATCGGCTCCACCATGGAAGCTACCTTTGAGACGAGACCTTCTTGTTCAAGGTCCGTTCGAACATCCGAATCTGGTCTCACTCCAGCTGACTGCTTGGAGATTGAACGCTTGATCTTATCAAAACGAGGGTTCTCAGATTCTGTTATTGATACTCTTGTTCAGGCCAGAAAGCCTGTAACTAGAAAAATTTACCACAAAATATGGAAAAAATATATCTGTTGGTGTGAATCTAAAGGATTCCCTTGGGACAAGGTAAAAATTCCTAAGATTCTATCCTTTCTTCAAGAAGGATTGGAGAAAGGATTATCTGCAAGTTCCTTGAAGGGACAGATTTCTGCCTTGTCTGTGTTACTTCACAAAAAGCTGGCAGCTGTGCCAGATGTTCAAGCCTTTGTTCAGGCTCTGGTTAGAATCAAGCCTGTTTACAAACCTTTGACTCCTCCTTGGAGTCTCAACTTAGTTCTTTCAGTTCTTCAGGGGGTTCCGTTTGAACCCTTACATTCCGTTGACATTAAGTTATTATCTTGGAAAGTTTTGTTTTTGGTTGCAATTTCTTCTGCTAGAAGAGTTTCAGAATTATCTGCTCTGCAGTGTTCTCCTCCTTATCTGGTGTTCCATGCAGATAAGGTGGTTTTACGTACTAAACCTGGTTTTCTTCCGAAAGTTGTTTCTAACAAAAACATTAACCAGGAGATAGTCGTGCCTTCTTTGTGTCCGAATCCAGTTTCAAAGAAGGAACGTTTGTTGCACAATTTGGATGTTGTTCGCGCTCTAAAATTCTATTTAGATGCTACAAAGGATTTTAGACAAACATCTTCCTTGTTTGTTGTTTATTCTGGTAAAAGGAGAGGTCAAAAAGCAACTTCTACCTCTCTCTCTTTTTGGATTAAAAGCATCATCAGATTGGCTTATGAGACTGCCGGACGGCAGCCTCCTGAAAGAATCACAGCTCATTCCACTAGGGCTGTGGCTTCCACATGGGCCTTCAAGAACGAGGCTTCTGTTGATCAGATATGTAGGGCAGCGACTTGGTCTTCACTGCACACTTTTACCAAATTTTACAAGTTTGATACTTTTGCTTCTTCTGAGGCTATTTTTGGGAGAGAGGTTTTGCAAGCCGTGGTGCCTTCCATTTAGGTGACCTGATTTGCTCCCTCCCTTCATCCGTGTCCTAAAGCTTTGGTATTGGTTCCCACAAGTAAGGATGACGCCGTGGACCGGACACACCTATGTTGGAGAAAACAGAATTTATGTTTACCTGATAAATTACTTTCTCCAACGGTGTGTCCGGTCCACGGCCCGCCCTGGTTTTTTAATCAGGTCTGATAATTTATTTTCTTTAACTACAGTCACCACGGTATCATATGGTTTCTCCTATGCAAATATTCCTCCTTTACGTCGGTCGAATGACTGGGGTAGGCGGAGCCTAGGAGGGATCATGTGACCAGCTTTGCTGGGCTCTTTGCCATTTCCTGTTGGGGAAGAGAATATCCCACAAGTAAGGATGACGCCGTGGACCGGACACACCGTTGGAGAAAGTAATTTATCAGGTAAACATAAATTCTGTTTTATTTTGCCCCCTTTTTCTGTAATGAAGTCTAGAATTTTGTTATCCAGGCCTGAAAGCAAACAATGAGCTTCACAAACCTAATTCTGACACATTTGTTTTATTTGTAGTTTATCATATCTCTGCTGAACTTCAAGTTTTACTATTCCTCCTTTGCCAAAGATGGCTCATTTGTACCTAAAGCTGCCACCTGAAATACTTAATTTCCGATATGTTTTAGCTGGTCTGTAGTGATGAGAACTCTATTAAACAGAGTATACTTCCATTACCATCCTACTAGTATTAAGATTCAGGTGCTAGTGTAGATATTGCAATATACTGGTAGAGTTTGAAGTCTTGCATTTTTTTTTATTCATTTCAGGCTCCACCCAGTTAAGTTATCTACTGTGCCATGGGATTGGAATCTGTTTACAGAGATGATGGAGAAAGAGGTACAGGAAGAAACTCACAAATCGCCAAATCTGGTTCACATCCAAATAAAGTAAAATTATATTAAGGTGTCGGAAATAATTTTAACCCTTTCCCTATCAGGAATTTCATAGAACTTGCCCCCAATTTTTTTTTTTTTTTTTTTTAAGCTTCCCTTTGGCTTAAGGGGTTAATATCAATTACCTATTATATATGTATGTGTATATGTGTATATGTGTATGTATATATGTGTATATATATATATATATATATATATATATATATATATATATATATATATATATATATATATATATATATATATATATATATATATATAGGGAGTGCAGAATTATTAGGCAAATGAGTATTTTGACCACATCATCCTCTTTATGCATGTTGTCTTACTCCAAGCTGAATAGGCTCGAAAGCCTACTACCAATTAAGCATATTAGGTGATGTGCATCTCTGTAATGAGAAGGGGTGTGGTCTAATGACATAAACACCCTATATCAGGTGTGCATAATTATTAGGCAACTTCCTTTCCTTTGGCAAAATGGGTCAAAAGAAGGACTTGACAGGCTCAGAAAAGTAAAAAATACTGAGATATCTTGCAGAGGCATGCAGCACTCTTAAAATTGCAAAACTTCTGAAGCGTGATCATCGAACAATCAAGCGTTTCATTCAAAATAGTCAACAGGGTCGCAAGAAGCGTGTGGAAAAACCAAGGCGCAAAATAACTGCCCATGAACTGAGAAAAGTCAAGCGTGCAGCTGCCAAGATGCCACTTGCCACCAGTTTGGCCATATTTCAGAGCTGCAACATCACTGGAGTGCCCAAAAGCACAAGGTGTGCAATACTCAGAGACATGGCCAAGGTAAGAAAGGCTGAAAGACGACCACCACTGAACAAGACACACAAGCTGAAACGTCAAGACTGGGCCAAGAAATATCTCAAGACTGATTTTTCTAAGGTTTTATGGTCTGATGAAATGAGAGTGAGTCTTCATGGGCCAGATGGATGGGCCCGTGGCTGGATTGGTAAAGGGCAGAGAGCTCCAGTCCGACTCAGACGCCAGCAAGGTGGAGGTGGAGTACTGGTTTGGGCTGGTATCATCAAAGATGAGCTTGTGGGGCCTTTTCGGGTTGAGGATGGAGTCAAGCTCAACTCCCAGTCCTACTGCCAGTTTCTGGAAGACACCTTCTTCAAGCAGTGGTACAGGAAGAAGTCTGCATCCTTCAAGAAAAACATGATTTTCATGCAGGACAATGCTCCATAACACGTGTCCAAGTACTCCAAAGGGTGGCTGGCAAGAAAGGGTATAAAAGAAGAAAATCTAATGACATGGCCTCCTTGTTCACCTGATCTGAACCCCATTGAGAACCTGTGGTCCATCATCAAATGTGAGATTTACAAGGAGGGAATACAGTACACCTCTCTGAACAGTGTCTGGGAGGCTGTGGTTGCTGCTGCACGCAATGTTGATGGTGAACAGATCAAAACACTGACAGAATCCATGGATGGCAGGCTTTTGAGTGTCCTTGCAAAGAAAGGTGGCTATATTGGTCACTGATTTGTTTTTGTTTTGTTTTTGAATGTCAGAAATGTATATTTGTGAATGTTGAGATGTTATATTGGTTTCACTGGTAAAAATAAATAATTGAAATGGGTATATATTTGTTTTTTGTTAAGTTGCCTAATAATTATGCACAGTAATAGTCACCTGCACACACAGATATCCCCCTAAAATAGCTAAAACTAAAAAGAAACTATAAAAACTACTTCCAAAAATATTCAGCTTTGATATTAATGAGTTTTTTGGGTTCATTGAGAACATGGTTATTGTTCAATAATAAAATTAATCCTCAAAAATACAACTTGCCTAATAATTCTGCACTCCCTGTATATATATGTATATGTCTATTTTATAGGTTATGTCAGAAATCCGGGTATTCCTAGGATAAAGATCATATTTTGGGCTTTACCCGGGTAATCATAGAATTACCCAAACACTTTTGGATAAAGCTAATAAAATCATACAACTGGCTTTACCCAGGTAATGCTAGGAAAACACACCAACAGTAAATTAAACATTTTTATTTTGTATTACACACACACTTATGTTTTGTTACAACAGGAAATTAAATATTTTTATATCATGTGTATTTTTCATATGTTTACAACATGAAACATTTTTATTTTTCATATGTTTTCTATCTTTTTTTTTTTTTTTTTAAACAGGAATTTTTGTTGTTCTTGGACAGACCAGACTGTCTGTCGCGTACGCATTCTGTCAGAGAAACTTTAAAAGCTTGTTGTGGGGAGGGAGGGTGGGACCCATGTTTCGTTTCCCAGAGGTGGTTGCGGCGCCCGAAGCTCTGATTAGAACAGAACTTTTTGGAGTTTATATGCCCTCAGCCGTTAATACATTATCTGATTGGTCTGTGTCTCTGAGGTCACTGGATGCACAACCAATCAGATAAGATCATGCATTAATGACCGAGGGCAGATACGCTCCAGAGAGTTCTGTTTTAATCAGAGCCTCGGGCGCCGCAACAGCCTCTGGGAACCTAACCATGGGTCCCACCCCCCCCCCACCCCCCGTGACGTGCGTTTGCAACAGATAATAATCTGACAGACAAATGTCCGTCAGATAACAGTCTGGTCTGTCCTAGAACCTTTAAAAGCATGTCCTGGTGGGTGGGACCCATCGTTGTGTTCCGAGAGGCGGTTGCGGTGCCTGAGGCTCTGATTAGAACAGAACTCTCTGGAGCGTATCTGCCCTCGGCCATTAATGCATGATCTAATCTGATTGGTTGTGTATCCAGTGACCTCATGGAGACATGGACCAACGAGATCATGCATTAACACCCGAGGTAAGCTCCGCTCCAGAGAGTTCTGTTCTAATCAGAGCCTCGGGCGCCGCAACTGCCACTGGCAACCTAACTATGGGTCCCACCCCCCACAACGTGCTTTTAAAGTTTCTCAGACAGATTGCGCGTGCGACAGACAGTCCGGTATGTCCAAGAGCACAAAAATGTTTAATTTCCTGTTGTAACAAAAGATGGTACAAAACATGAAAAATACACACATGAAATATAAAAATGTTTAATTTTCTGTTGTAACAATGTACAAAACATAAGTGTTTGAAATCCAAAATAAAAATGTTTAATTTACTGTTGGTGTGTTTTCCTAGCATTACCCAGGTAAAGCCCATTGTATGATTTTATTAGTTTTATCCAGAAGAGTTTGGGTAATCCTAGGATTACCCGGATAAAGCCCAAAATATGATTCTTATTTTGGGCTTAACCCACAGCCACTGGGTAATCCTAGGATTACCCAATTTTTTTAACTTTTCTTGAAACAAACAAACCAAAAATATTTACATATGCATAATCTTTGCAGAAACACCCTGCACGACTGCTCTTCCTCCAATATGTTGTTCAGACTTTAGATGATGACTTCCAGCTGCACGTACAGAGGCGATCTCTACAAAAATGCCTGGCAAAATCTATGTTATCTTGTGACAAGAGTTTTGCAAACATAAGGTAATTATACAAATCAGCTTAGTAAATTATATGTAGGGCAATCTAATTTCCCTTTTAATTAACTTTTGTAGTAGAAAAAGTTTTACACTAAATACATTTTACAAGAATAGTATTGAGGTTATTTCCACCTCCCTCTAGTCATGTGTCCCCCCATGATGAAATCTAGCTTTCACTACATACCAGTGCCGATATGTTTACACATGTGCAGCAACTCTCCTTCAGATACAGTACCTGCGGAGTAACCTAGGTTTCATAATGGCAGCACCCATGATTTGAGGGAGGTGCATAGAATGTGGTGTTTCCCTTTAAAACCTCACTAAACGCCTTCATTGCTTCATGAACTGCTTTAATTTTATTGGTGAAAATGAAAGGATAAATGTTTCCACTCTTCAAACCCCCCCCCCCCCCCCCCCCCACCCAACTATGGGCTGGAGTACATTGCATGAAATGTAGAACCCTGATGCTCCTACGTGCTACAGTGGTTGGTTGAAAAATGCATGAGCTTTTTTGTCAGTCCCTAACTTTTACAGTAAAGATAGATATTGACAACATTCAAAAGATTTGCATGCTTTTTCATCAGATGGGAAGAGTTCACAAGCTATCATATGGGGAATATTCCCCTTCTGGCCACTAGGAGAAGGCAAGACTCCTCAACACACCAGCGCTAAAGGGCCATAATAACCAAATGTTTAAACACTTGAAAGTGATGCAGCATAGCTGTAAAAAGCTGACTAGAAAATATCACCTGAACATCTCTATGTAAAAAAGAAAGATATTTTACCTCAAAAGTTCCTCAGTAGCCATATCCCATTGTAAAGGATTTCTAAGCAGCATATTAGTATGTCTGTCCTGGGACAGCTGAAAGGATGAGCCTCGTGCACTCTCATATTATTTCCCTATTCAGATTAGGGAAGTTTACAATGAAATCTCATGAGAGTTAAGTCAAATCTCATGAGATCACAGTAAAAGAGTTCATGACCTCAGCACTGCTGATTGGCTGATGTTCATTTCTTCATTTTTATTTTTTTTAACTGCAGCTGGGAGCAGCTGAGTAACTTTTTACACAGCACTTACTCTGCTGAGCTGAGGAAATTGTGAGGTAAAATATCTTCCTTTCTCCAACATAGGTGTGTCCGGTCCACGGCGTCATCCTTACTTGTGGGATATTCTCTTCCCCAACAGGAAATGGCAAAGAGCCCAGCAAAGCTGGTCACATGATCCCTCCTAGGCTCCGCCTACCCCAGTCATTCTCTTTGCCGTTGTACAGGCAACATCTCCACGGAGATGGCTTAGAGTTTTTTAGTGTTTAACTGTAGTTTTTATTATTCAATCAAGAGTTTGTTATTTTAAAATAGTGCTGGTATGTACTATTTACTCTGAAACAGAAAAGAGATGAAGATTTCTGTTTGTAAGAGGAAAATGATTTTAGCAACCGTTACTAAAATCGATGGCTGTTCCACACAGGACTGTTGAGAGGAATTAACTTCAGTTGGGGGAACAGTGAGCAGACTTTTGCTGCTTGAGGTATGACACATTCTAACAAGACGATGTAATGCTGGAAGCTGTCATTTTCCCTATGGGATCCGGTAAGCCATTTTTATTACAGACAGTAAATAAGGGCTTCACAAGGGCTTGTTAAGACTGTAGACATTTTCTGGGCTAAATCGATTCATATATAAACATTTCTCCAACATAGGTGTGTCCGGTCCACGGCGTCATCCTTACTTGTGGGATATTCTCTTCCCCAACAGGAAATGGCAAAGAGCCCAGCAAAGCTGGTCACATGATCCCTCCTAGGCTCCGCCTACCCCAGCCATTCTCTTTGCCGTTGTACAGGCAACATCTCCACGGAGATGGCTTAGAGTTTTTTAGTGTTTAACTGTAGTTTTTATTATTCAATCAAGAGTTTGTTATTTTGAAATAGTGCTGGTATGTACTATTTACTCAGAAACAGAAAAGAGATGAAGATTTCTGTTTGTATGAGGAAAATGATTTTAGCAACAGTCACTAAAATCCATGGCTGTTCCACACAGGACTGTTGAGAGCAATTAACTTCAGTTGGGGGAACAGTGAGCAGTCTCTTGCTGCTTGAGGTATGACACATTCTAACAAGACGATGTAATGCTGGAAGCTGTCATTTTCCCTCTGGGATCCGGTAAGCCATGTTTATTACGATTGTAAATAAGGGCTTCAAAAAGGGCTTATTAAGACTGTAGACTTTTTTTGGGCTAAATCGATTGATTATTAACACATATTTAGCCTTGAGGAATCATTTTATCTGGGTATTTTGATATAATAATATCGGCAGGCACTGTTTTAGACACCTTATTCTTTAGGGGCTTTCCCAAAGCATAGGCAGAGCCTCATTTTCGCGCCGGTGTTGCGCACTTGTTTTTGAGAGGCATGGCATGCAGTCGCATGTGAGAGGAGCTCTGATACTTAGAAAAGACTTTCTGAAGGCGTCATTTGGTATCGTATTCCCCTTGGGGCTTGGTTGGGTCTCAGCAAAGCAGATACCAGGGACTGTAAAGGGGTTAAAGTTCAAAACGGCTCCGGTTCCGTTATTTTAAGGGTTAAAGCTTCCAAATTTGGTGTGCAATACTTTTAAGGCTTTAAGACACTGTGGTGAAAATTTGGTGAATTTTGAACAATTCCTTCATGTTTTTTCGCATTTGCAGTAATAAAGTGTGTTCAGTTTAAAATTTAAAGTGACAGTAACGGTTTTATTTTAAAACGTTTTTTGTACTTGTTATCAAGTTTATGCCTGTTTAACATGTCTGAACTACCAGATAGACTGTGTTCTGAATGTGGGGAAGCCAGAATTCCTATTCATTTAAATAAATGTGATTTATGTGACAATGACAATGATGCCCAAGATGATTCCTCAAGTGAGGGGAGTAAGTATGGTACTGCATCATTCCCTCCTTCGTCTACACGAGTCTTGCCCACTCAGGAGGCCCCTAGTACATCTAGCGCGCCAATACTCCTTACTATGCAACAATTAACGGCTGTAATGGATAATTCTGTCAAAAACATTTTAGCCAAAATGAACACTTATCAGCGTAAGCGCGACTGCTCTGTTTTAGATACTGAAGAGCATGACGACGCTGATATTAATATTTCTGAAGGGCCCCTAACTCAGTCTGATGGGGCCAGGGAGGTTTTGTCTGAGGGAGAAATTACTGATTCAGGGAACATTTCTCAACAAGCTGAACCTGATGTGATTGCATTTAAATTTAAGTTGGAACATCTCCGCATTCTGCTTAAGGAGGTATTATCCACTCTGGATGATTGTGACAAGTTGGTCATCCCAGAGAAACTATGTAAAATGGACAAGTTCCTAGAGGTGCCGGGGCTCCCAGAAGCTTTTCCTATACCCAAGCGGGTGGCGGACATTGTTAATAAAGAATGGGAAAGGCCCGGTATTCCTTTCGTCCCTCCCCCCATATTTAAAAAATTGTTTCCTATGGTCGACCCCAGAAAGGACTTATGGCAGACAGTCCCCAAGGTCGAGGGAGCGGTTTCCACTTTAAACAAACGCACCACTATACCCATAGAGGATAGTTGTGCTTTCAAAGATCCTATGGATAAAAAATTAGAAGGTTTGCTTAAAAAGATGTTTGTTCAGCAGGGTTACCTTCTACAACCAATTTCATGCATTGTCCCTGTCGCTACAGCCGCATGTTTCTGGTTCGATGAGCTGATAAAGGCGGTCGACAGTGATTCTCCTCCTTATGAGGAGATTATGGACAGAATCAATGCTCTCAAATTGGCTAATTCTTTCACCCTAGACGCCACTTTGCAATTGGCTAGGTTAGCGGCTAAGAATTCTGGGTTTGCTATTGTGGCGCGCAGAGCGCTTTGGTTGAAATCTTGGTCGGCTGATGCGTCTTCCAAGAACAAGCTACTTAACATTCCTTTCAAGGGGAAAACGCTGTTTGGCCCTGACTTGAAAGAGATTATCTCGGATATCACTGGGGGTAAGGGCCACGCCCTTCCTCAGGATCGGCCTTTCAAGGCAAAAAATAAACCTAATTTTCGTCCCTTTCGTAGAAACGGACCAGCCCAAAGTGCTACGTCCTCTAAGCAAGAGGGTAATACTTCTCAAGCCAAGCCAGCTTGGAGACCAATGCAAGGCTGGAACAAGGGAAAGAAACCTGCCACTGCTACCAAGACAGCATGAAATGTTGGCCCCCGATCCGGGACCGGATCTGGTGGGGGGCAGACTCTCTCTCTTCGCTCAGGCTTGGGCAAGAGATGTTCTGGATCCTTGGGCGCTAGAAATAGTCTCCCAAGGTTATCTTCTGGAATTCAAGGGACTTCCCCCAAGGGGGAGGTTCCACAGGTCTCAGTTGTCTTCAGACCACATAAAAAGACAGGCATTCTTACATTGTGTAGAAGACCTGTTAAAAATGGGAGTGATTCATCCCGTTCCATTAAGAGAACAAGGGATGGGGTTCTACTCCAATCTGTTTATAGTTCCCAAAAAAGAGGGAACGTTCAGACCAATCTTAGATCTCAAGATCTTAAACAAGTTTCTCAAGGTTCCATCGTTCAAGATGGAAACCATTCGAACTATTCTTCCTTCCATCCAGGAAGGTCAATTCATGACCACGGTGGATTTAAAGGATGCGTATCTACATATTCCTATCCACAAGGAACATCATCGGTTCCTGAGGTTCGCATTCCTGGACAAACATTACCAGTTCGTGGCGCTTCCTTTCGGATTAGCCACTGCTCCAAGGATTTTCACAAAGGTACTAGGGTCCCTTCTAGCTGTGCTAAGACCAAGGGGCATTGCTGTAGTACCTTACTTGGACGACATTCTGATTCAAGCGTCGTCCCTTCCTCAAGCAAAGGCTCACACGGACATTGTCCTGGCCTTTCTCAGATCTCACGGATGGAAAGTGAACGTGGAAAAGAGTTCTCTATCTCCGCCAACAAGGGTTCCCTTCTTGGGAACAATAATAGACTCCTTAGAAATGAGGATTTTTCTGACAGAGGCCAGAAAAACAAAACTTCTAGACTCTTGTCGGATACTTCATTCCGTTCCTCTTCCTTCCATAGCTCAGTGCATGGAAGTGATCGGGTTGATGGTAGCGGCAATGGACATAGTTCCTTTTGCACGCATTCATCTAAGACCATTACAACTGTGCATGCTCAGTCAGTGGAATGGGGACTATACAGACTTGTCTCCGAAGATACAAGTAAATCAGAGGACCAGAGACTCACTCCGTTGGTGGCTGTCCCTGGACAACCTGTCACGAGGGATGACATTCCGCAGACCAGAGTGGGTCATTGTCACGACCGACGCCAGTCTGATGGGCTGGGGCGCGGTCTGGGGATCCCTGAAAGCTCAGGGTCTTTGGTCTCGGGAAGAATCTCTTCTACCGATAAATATTCTGGAACTGAGAGCGATATTCAATGCTCTCAAGGCTTGGCCTCAGCTAGCGAGGGCCAAGTTCATACGGTTTCAATCAGACAACATGACAACTGTTGCGTACATCAACCATCAGGGGGGAACAAGGAGTTCCCTGGCGATGGAAGAAGTGACCAAAATCATTCTATGGGCGGAGTCTCACTCCTGCCACCTGTCTGCTATCCACATCCCAGGAGTGGAAAATTGGGAAGCGGATTTTCTGAGTCGTCAGACATTGCATCCGGGGGAGTGGGAACTCCATCCGGAAATCTTTGCCCAAGTCACTCAGCTGTGGGGCATTCCAGACATGGATCTGATGGCCTCTCGTCAGAACTTCAAAGTTCCTTGCTACGGGTCCAGATCCAGGGATCCCAAGGCGGCTCTAGTGGATGCACTAGTAGCACCTTGGACCTTCAAACTAGCTTATGTGTTCCCGCCGTTTCCTCTCATCCCCAGGCTGGTAGCCAGGATCAATCAGAAGAGGGTGTCGGTGATCTTGATAGCTCCTGCGTGGCCACGCAGGACTTGGTACGCAGATCTGGTGAATATGTCATCGGCTCCTCCTTGGAAGCTACCTTTGAGACGAGACCTTCTTGTTCAGGGTCCGTTCGAACATCCGAATCTGGTTTCACTCCAGCTGACTGCTTGGAGATTGAACGCTTGATCTTATCGAAGCGAGGATTCTCAGATTCTGTTATCGATACTCTTGTTCAGGCCAGAAAGCCTGTAACTAGAAAGATTTACCACAAAATTTGGAAAAAATATATCTGTTGGTGTGAATCTAAAGGATTCCCTTGGGACAAGGTTAAGATTCCTAGGATTCTATCCTTCCTTCAAGAAGGATTGGAAAAAGGATTATCTGCAAGTTCCCTGAAGGGACAGATTTCTGCCTTGTCTGTGTTACTTCACAAAAAGCTGGCCGCTGTGCCAGATGTTCAAGCCTTTGTTCAGGCTCTGGTTAGAATTAAGCCTGTTTACAAACCTTTGACTCCTCCTTGGAGTCTCAATTTAGTTCTTTCAGTTCTTCAGGGGGTTCCGTTTGAACCCTTGCATTCTGTTGATATTAAGTTATTATCTTGGAAAGTTTTGTTTTTAGTTGCAATTTCTTCTGCTAGAAGAGTTTCAGAATTATCTGCTCTGCAGTGTTCTCCTCCTTATCTGGTGTTCCATGCAGATAAGGTGGTTTTACGTACTAAACCTGGTTTTCTTCCAAAAGTTGTTTCTAACAAAAACATTAACCAGGAGATTATCGTACCTTCTCTGTGTCCGAAACCAGTTTCAAAGAAGGAACGTTTGTTGCACAATTTGGATGTTGTTCGCGCTCTAAAATTCTATTTAGATGCTACAAAGGATTTTAGACAAACATCTTCCTTGTTTGTTGTTTATTCCGGTAAAAGGAGAGGTCAAAAAGCAACTTCTACCTCTCTCTCTTTTTGGATTAAAAGCATCATCAGATTGGCTTACGAGACTGCCGGACGGCAGCCTCCCGAAAGAATCACAGCTCATTCCACTAGGGCTGTGGCTTCCACATGGGCCTTCAAGAACGAGGCTTCTGTTGATCAGATATGTAGGGCAGCGACTTGGTCTTCACTGCACACTTTTACCAAATTTTACAAGTTTGATACTTTTGCTTCTTCTGAGGCTATTTTTGGGAGGTTTTGCAAGCCGTGGTGCCTTCCATTTAGGTGACCTGATTTGCTCCCTCCCTTCATCCGTGTCCTAAAGCTTTGGTATTGGTTCCCACAAGTAAGGATGACGCCGTGGACCGGACACACCTATGTTGGAGAAAACAGAATTTATGTTTACCTGATAAATTACTTTCTCCAACGGTGTGTCCGGTCCACGGCCCGCCCTGGTTTTTTTAATCAGGTCTGATAATTTATTTTCTTTAACTACAGTCACCACGGTACCATATGGTTTCTCCTATGCAAATATTCCTCCTTAACGTCGGTCGAATGACTGGGGTAGGCGGAGCCTAGGAGGGATCATGTGACCAGCTTTGCTGGGCTCTTTGCCATTTCCTGTTGGGGAAGAGAATATCCCACAAGTAAGGATGACGCCGTGGACCGGACACACCGTTGGAGAAAGTAATTTATCAGGTAAACATAAATTCTGTTATTTAGCCTTGAGGAATCATTTTAATCTGGGTATTTTGTAAAATAATATCGGCAGGCACTGTTTTGGACACCTTATTCTCTAGGGGCTTTCCCTAATCATAGGCAGAGCCTCATTTTCGCGCCGGTATTGCGCACTTGTTTTTGAGAAGCATGACATGCAGTCGCATGTGTGAGGAGCTCTGATACATAGAAAAGACTTTCTGAAGGCGTCATTTGGTATCGTATTCCCCTTTGGGCTTGGTTGGGTCTCAGCAAAGCAGATACCAGGGACTGTAAAGGGGTTAAAGATAAAAACGGCTCCGGTTCCGTTATTTTAAGGGTTAAAGCTTCCAAATTTGGTGTGCAATACTTTTAAGGCGTTAAGACACTGTGGTGAAATTTTGGTGAATTTTGAACAATTCCTTCATATTTTTTCGCAATTGCAGTAATAAAGTGTGTTCAGTTTAAAATTTAAAGTGACAGTAACGGTTTTATTTTAAAACGTTTTTTGTACTTTGTTATCAAGTTTATGCCTGTTTAACATGTCTGAACTGCCAGATAGACTGTGTTCTGAATGTGGGGAAGCCAAGGTTCCTTCTCATTTAAATAGATGCGATTTTTGTGAAAATGATGCCCAAGATGATTCCTCAAGTGAGGGGAGTAAGCATGGTACTGCATCATCCCCTCCTTCGTCTACACCAGTCTTGCCCACTCAGGAGGCCCCTAGTACATCTAGCGCGCCAATACTCCTTACTATGCAACAATTAACGGCTGTAATGGATAATTCTATCAAAAACATTTTAGCCAAAATGCCCACTTATCAGCGCAAGCGCGACTGCTCTGTTTTAGATACTGAAGAGCATGAGGACGCTGATAATGGTTCTGAAATGCCCCTACGCCAGTCTGAGGGGGCCAGGGAGGTTTTGTCTGAGGGAGAAATTTCAGATTCAGGGAAAATTTCTCAACAAGCTGAACCCGATGTGATTACATTTAAATTTAAGTTGGAACATCTCCGCGCTCTGCTTAAGGAGGTGTTATCCACTCTGGATGATTGTGAGAATTTGATCATCCCAGAGAAACTATGTAAAATGGACAAGTTCCTAGAGGTCCCGGGGCCCCCAGAAGCTTTTCCTATACCCAAGCGGGTGGCGGACATTGTAAATAAAGAATGGGAAAGGCCCGGTATACCTTTCGTCCCTCCCCCCATATTTAAAAAATTGTTTCCTATGATCGACCCCAGAAAGGACTTATGGCAGACAGTCCCCAAGGTCGAGGGGGCGGTTTCTACTTTAAACAAACGCACCACTATACCCATAGAAGATAGTTGTGCTTTCAAAGATCCTATGGATAAAAAATTAGAAGGTTTGCTTAAAAAGATGTTTGTTCAGCAAGGTTACCTTCTACAACCAATTTCATGCATTGTCCCTGTCACTACAGCCGCGTGTTTCTGGTTCGATGAGCTAGAAAAGGCGATCGATAGTGATTCTCCTCCTTATGAGGAGATTATGGACAGAATCCGTGCTCTCAAATTGGCTAATTCTTTCACCCTAGACGCCACTTTGCAATTGGCTAGGTTAGCGGCGAAAAATTCTGGGTTTGCTATTGTGGCGCGCAGAGCGCTTTGGTTGAAATCTTGGTCAGCGGATGCGTCTTCCAAGAACAAATTGCTTAACATTCCTTTCAAGGGGAAAACGCTGTTTGGCCCTGACTTGAAAGAGATTATCTCTGATATCACTGGGGGTAAGGGCCACGCCCTTCCTCAGGATAGGTCTTTCAAGGCCAAAAATAAACCTAATTTTCGTCCCTTTCGTAGAAACGGACCAGCCCCAAGTGCTACGTCCTCTAAGCAAGAGGGTAATACTTCTCAAGCCAAGCCAGCCTGGAGACCAATGCAAGGCTGGAACAAGGGAAAGCAGGCCAAGAAACCTGCCACTGCTACCAAGACAGCATGAAATGTTGGCCCCCGATCCGGGACCGGATCTGGTGGGGGGCAGACTCTCTCTCTTCGCTCAGGCTTGGGCAAGAGATGTTCTGGATCCTTGGGCACTAGAAATAGTCTCCCAAGGTTATCTTCTGGAATTCAAGGGGCTTCCCCCAAGGGGGAGGTTCCACAGGTCTCAATTGTCTTCAGACCACATAAAGAGACAGGCATTCTTACATTGTGTAGAAGACCTTTTAAAAATGGGAGTGATTCATCCTGTTCCATTAGGAGAACAAGGGATGGGGTTCTACTCCAATCTGTTCGTAGTTCCCAAAAAAGAGGGAACGTTCAGACCGATCTTAGATCTCAAGATCCTAAACAAGTTTCTCAAGGTTCCATCGTTCAAAATGGAAACCATTCGAACAATTCTTCCTTCCATCCAGGAAGGTCAATTCATGACCACGGTGGATTTAAAGGATGCGTATCTACATATTCCTATCCACAAGGAACATCATCGGTTCCTAAGGTTCGCATTCCTGGACAAGCATTACCAGTTCGTGGCACTTACTTTCGGATTAGCCACTGCTCCAAGGATTTTCACAAAGGTACTAGGGTCCCTTCTAGCGGTACTAAGACCAAGGGGCATTGCAGTAGTACCTTACTTGGACGACATTCTGATTCAAGCGTCGTCCCTTCCTCAAGCAAAGGCTCACACGGACATAGTCCTGGCCTTTCTCAGATCTCACGGATGGAAAGTGAACGTAGAAAAGAGTTCTCTATCTCCGTCACCAAGGGTTCCCTTCTTGGGAACAATAATAGACTCCTTAGAAATGAGGATTTTTCTGACAGAGGCCAGAAAAACAAAACTTCTAAACTCTTGTCAAACACTTCATTCCGTTCCTCTTCCTTCCATAGCGCAGTGCATGGAAGTAATAGGTTTGATGGTAGCGGCAATGGACATAGTTCCTTTTGCGCGCATTCATCTAAGACCATTACAACTGTGCATGCTCAGTCAGTGGAATGGGGACTATACAGACTTGTCTCCGACGATACAAGTAAATCAGAGGACCAGAGACTCACTCCGTTGGTGGCTGTCACTGGACAACCTGTCACAAGGGATGACCTTCCGCAGACCAGAGTGGGTCATTGTCACGACCGACGCCAGTCTGATGGGCTGGGGCGCGGTCTGGGGACCCCTGAAAGCTCAGGGTCTTTGGTCTCGGGAAGAATCTCTTCTACCGATAAATATTCTGGAACTGAGAGCGATATTCAATGCTCTCAAGGCTTGGCCTCAGCTTGCAAAGGCCAAGTTCATACGGTTTCAATCAGACAACATGACGACTGTTGCGTACATCAACCATCAGGGGGGAACAAGGAGTTCCCTGGCGATGGAAGAAGTGACCAAAATCATTCAATGGGCGGAGACTCACTCCTGCCACCTGTCTGCAATCCACATCCCAGGAGTGGAAAATTGGCAAGCGGATTTTCTGAGTCGTCAGACATTACATCCGGGGGAGTGGGAACTCCATCCGGAAATCTTTGCCCAAATTACTCAACTGTGGGGCATTCCAGACATGGATCTGATGGCCTCTCGTCAGAACTTCAAGGTTCCTTGCTACGGGTCCAGATCCAGGGATCCCAAGGCGACTCTAGTAGATGCACTAGTAGCACCTTGGACCTTCAAACTAGCTTATGTATTCCCGCCGTTTCCTCTCATCCCCAGGCTGGTAGCCAGGATCAATCAGGAGAGGGCGTCGGTGATCTTGATAGCTCCTGCGTGGCCACGCAGGACTTGGTATGCAGATCTGGTGAATATGTCATCGGCTCCACCATGGAAGCTACCTTTGAGACGAGACCTTCTTGTTCAGGGTCCGTTCGAACATCCGAATCTGGTCTCACTCCAGCTGACTGCTTGGAGATTGAACGCTTGATCTTATCGAAGCGAGGGTTCTCAGATTCTGTTATCGATACTCTTGTTCAGGCCAGAAAGCCTGTAACTAGAAAGATTTACCACAAAATTTGGAAAAAATATATCTGTTGGTGTGAATCTAAAGGATTCCCTTGGGACAAGGTTAAGATTCCTAAGATTCTATCCTTCCTTCAAGAAGGATTGGAAAAAGGATTATCTGCAAGTTCCCTGAAGGGACAGATTTCTGCCTTGTCTGTGTTACTTCACAAAAAGCTGGCAGCTGTGCCAGATGTTCAAGCCTTTGTTCAGGCTCTGGTCAGAATCAAGCCTGTTTACAAACCTTTGACTCCTCCTTGGAGTCTCAACTTAGTTCTTTCAGTTCTTCAGGGGGTTCCGTTTGAACCCTTACATTCCGTTGATATTAAGTTATTATCTTGGAAAGTTTTGTTTTTGGTTGCAATTTCTTCTGCTAGAAGAGTTTCAGAATTATCTGCTCTGCAGTGTTCTCCTCCTTATCTGGTGTTCCATGCAGATAAGGTGGTTTTACGTACTAAACCTGGTTTTCTTCCAAAAGTTGTTTCTAACAAAAACATTAACCAGGAGATTATCGTACCTTCTCTGTGTCCGAAACCAGTTTCGAAGAAGGAACGTTTGTTGCACAATTTGGATGTTGTTCGCGCTCTAAAATTCTATTTAGATGCTGCAAAGGATTTTAGACAAACATCTTCCTTGTTTGTTGTTTATTCCGGTAAAAGGAGAGGTCAAAAAGCAACTTCTACCTCTCTCTCTTTTTGGATTAAAAGCATCATCAGATTGGCTTACGAGACTGCCGGACGGCAGCCTCCCGAAAGAATCACAGCTCATTCCACTAGGGCTGTGGCTTCCACATGGGCCTTCAAGAACGAGGCTTCTGTTGATCAGATATGTAGGGCAGCGACTTGGTCTTCACTGCACACTTTTACCAAATTTTACAAGTTTGATACTTTTGCTTCTTCTGAGGCTATTTTTGGGAGAAAGGTTTTGCAAGCCGTGGTGCCTTCCATTTAGGTGACCTGATTTGCTCCCTCCCTTCATCCGTGTCCTAAAGCTTTGGTATTGGTTCCCACAAGTAAGGATGACGCCGTGGACCGGACACACCTATGTTGGAGAAAACAGAATTTATGTTTACCTGATAAATTACTTTCTCCAACGGTGTGTCCGGTCCACGGCCCGCCCTGGTTTTTTAATCAGGTCTGATGATTTATTTTCTTTAACTACAGTCACCACGGTATCATATGGTTTCTCCTATGCAAATATTCCTCCTTAACGTCGGTCGAATGACTGGGGTAGGCGGAGCCTAGGAGGGATCATGTGACCAGCTTTGCTGGGCTCTTTGCCATTTCCTGTTGGGGAAGAGAATATCCCACAAGTAAGGATGACGCCGTGGACCGGACACACCGTTGGAGAAAGTAATTTATCAGGTAAACATAAATTCTGTTTTACAGGTATCCTCCCAACATCATGAAGAGGAGGGTACTGCAGTAGCTTCTGAAGGAGAAATTTCAGATCCAGAGGGTTTATTACCTCTGACAGACTTGGAGGTGGTATATTTCAGATTTAAACTAGATAACCATCTTCTGTTACTCAGGGAGGTTTTGATTACCTTAGACGATAGTGACTCCACAGTGGTGGTTGTCCCTCAGAAGTCTAGTAAACTGGACAGATTTTGAGGTTCCTTCCTATACAGATGTTTTTCCAGTCTCTAAAAGAGCTACTGAAATCATTGCTAAGGAGTGGGAGAGACCAGGCATCCCTTTTTTTCCCTCCTATTTTTAAGAAAATGTTTCCTATAGCCGATTCTGTTAAGGAGGCTTGGCAAACTGAGGTAGAAGGAGCCGTTTCTACCTTGGCTAAAATAACTACTATTCCCATAGAGGATAATTGTGCTTCAAAAGATCCAGTGGATAAGAAGTTAGAGGGGTTACTCAAGAAGATTTATGTACACCAGGGTCTGCAGTGGCAACCGGCTGTGGGCATTGCCACTGTCACTAGTGCGGCGGTATATTGGTTTGATGCTCTGTCTGAGGCTCTCAGGACTGAGACTTCTTTGGATGAGATCCAAGATGGGATAAAAGCTCTTAAGCTAGCTAATGCTTTTATTTTGGACGCTTCCCTTCAAGTTATCAAATTGGGAGCTAAGATATCGAGTTTCTCTATTTTAGCCCGCAGAGCCTTATGGTTAAAGCCTTGGTCTGCGGACGTGTCTTCCAAGTCTAAACGTCTAGCTATTCCTTACAAGGGGAAGACTTTTTGTTCGGACCTGATCTAAAGGCTCAGATATCATGGGAGGTAAGGTTCATCTTCTCCCGCAAGATAAGCGAAATGAACAAAAAGGACGACAAAGCAATTTTCGTTCCTTTCGAAATTTCAAAGGAAACTCTTCCTCCTCCTCCCTCCTCTTCCTCCTCCTCCTCTTCCTCCTCCTCCTCTTCCTCCTCCTCCTCCTCCTCCTCCTCCTCCTCCTCTAAGCAGGAACAGTCTAAACCTACATGGAGACCCAGCCAGTCTTGGAACAAGGGAAAGGAGTCCAAGAAGCCGGTCAGTGATTCCAAGACGGCATGAAGGGCATGCCCCGGATCTGGTAGGGGGCAGACTTTCCTTCTTTGTTCAAGCCTGGGTTCGGATGTCATGGGTCCCTGGGCAATAGAAATAATGTCTCAGGGATACAAACTGGAGATTTTCCTCCCAGAGGCAGATTTCTAATTTCAAGATGATCTGCAGACCAGATAAAGAGAGAGGCGGTCTTACACTGTGTAGGAGACCTCTTCGCTCTGGGAGTGATTGTTCCCGTTCCAATTCAGGGACTGGGGTTTTATTCCAATCTGTTTGTGGTTCCCAAAAAAAGAGGGAACTTTCAGACCAATTCTGGACCTCAAGAGTCTAAACAAGTTTCTCAGGGTTCCGTCCTTCAAGATATAACAATTCGTTCCATCCTCCCATTGATCCAGGAGGGTCAATTTATGACAACAGTGGATTTAAAGGACGCATACCTATATGTTCCCATTCACAGGGATCATCACAAGTTCTTAAGGTTTGCCTTTCTGGACAAACACTACCAGTTTGTGGCTCTTCCTTTCGGTCTGGCCACAGCCCCCAGAATCTTCACAAAGGTTTTGGGATCTCTGTTGGCGGTACTTGGTTCAAAGGGCATTGCAGTAGCGCCTTATCTGGACGACATCCTAGTCCAGGCGCCATCCTTTCAGCTAGCAAGTTCTCATACGGATTTGGTGTTGTCCTTCCTAAGATCCCACGGCTGGGAGGTGAATTTAGAAAATAATTCCTTAGTCTTATGGTTCCTAGGAAAGCTACCCTTGTGTTTCGAACTCTTTGTCTATGAAGATTTTTCTGACAGAAGTCAGGAAATTAAAGATTATCGATACTTGTCTAGCCCTTCAGTCCACTCCTCGGCCATCGGTGGCTCAGTGCATGGAGTTAATAGGGCTAATGGTGGCAACAATGGACATCATCCCGTTTGCTCGCTTCCATCTCAGAGCTCTACAGTTGAACATGTTGAGACTATGAAACAGAGATTATTCGGACTTGTCCCCTCGACTTCTTCTGGAACAGGCGACAAGGGACTCTCTACAATGGTGGTTGTCTCTGGATCATCTCTCCCAAGGAACATGCTTTCGCAGACCATCTTGGGTGATTGTGACAACAGATGCCAGCCTTCTAGGGTGGGGAGCAGTCTGGGGCTCTCTAAAGGCTCAGGGAATATGGACTCAAGCACAGTCTGTTTTACCCATAAACATTCTGGAACTGAGAGCAATTTACAACGCTCTTCTGGCCTGGACTCAGTTAGCTTCGGTCCGGTTTATCAGGTTCCAGTCGGACAACATAACGTCAGTGGCATACATCAATCAAGGAGTTCCTTGGCGATGAGAGGTATCCAAAATAATTCAGTGTTCAGAGACCCATTCTTGCTGTCTGTCGGCGATCCACATCCCAGGGGTGGACAACTGGGAGGTGGTTTTTCTGAGCAGGCAGACCTTTCATCCATGGGAGTGGGAACTCCATCCGGAAGTTTTTTCCAGCCTGATTCTCAAGTGGGGGCGACCGGAATTGGATCTCATGGCATTGCGTCAGAATGCCAAGCTCCCGAGATACGGGTCGAGATCCAGGGACCCCCAGGCGGAATTGATAGTTGTGCTGGCGGCCCCTTGGAATTTCAATCTAGCATACCTGTTTCCTCCCATTTTCTCTTCTTCCTCGAGTAATTGCTTGAATCAAACAGGAGAGGGCCTCGGTGATCCTCATAGCACCGGCCTGTCCTCACAGGATTTGGTATGCAGACTTAGTGGAGAAGACATCTATACCACCTTGGAGACTTCTGTTGAGGAATGACCTTCTGATTCATGGACCCTTCCTACACCCCAATCTAGTTTCTCTGAAGCTGACTGCTTAAAGATTGAACGCTTAATTTTGTCCAAACGCGGGTTTTCTGACTCGGTCATAGAGACCATGATTCAGGCTCGTAAGCCTGTAACTAGAAAGATTTACCATAAGATATGGTGTAAATATATCTATTGGTGTGAATCCAAGGGTTACTCATGGAGTAGAGTTAGGATTCCTAGAATCTTGTCCTTTCTTAAAGAGGGTTTGGAGAAAGGTTTATCGACGAGTTCCCTAAAGGGTCAAATCTCGGCCTTATCTATTTTGTTCCACAAACGTCTGGCGGATGTCCCAGGTGTACAATCTTTTTGTCAGGCCTTGGTCAGGATCAGGCCTATGTTTAAACCAGTTACTTCTCCATGGAGTCTAAATTTAGTTCTCAATGTTCTTCAAGGGGCTCCGTTTGAGCCTATGCATTCCTTGGATATTAAGTTGTTATCTTGGAAGGTTTTATTTTTCGTGGCTATTTCTTCTGCTCGGAGAGTGTCCGAACTCTCTTCGTTACAGTATGAGTCTCCTTATCTTATTTTCCATGCTGATAAGGTAGTTTTGCGTACCAAATTAGGATTTCTTCCTAAGGTTGTCTCTTATTGGAACATTAATCAGGAGATTGTTGTGTCTTCCTTGTGTTCTAATCCTTTTAAGAAGGAAAGACTTTTGCACAATTTGGATGTGGTTCGTGCTTTAAAGTTTTACCTGTAGGCGACTAAGGACTTTCGTCAGTCTTCTTCTTTGTTTGTTGTTTTCTCAGGAAAACGCAAGGGACAGAAAGCTACGGCTACTTTCTTTTTGGCTGAAGAGTATCATATGTTTTGCATATGAGACTGCTGGGCAGCAGCCTCCTGAGAGAGTTACGGCTCATTCCACAAGGGCTGTTGCTTCCTCATGGGCATTCAAAAATGAAGCTTCTGTGGAACAGATTTGCAAGGCTGCAACTTGGTTCTCTCCACACTTTTTCAAAGTTTTACAAATTTGAGACTTTTGCCTTGGCTGAGGCTGTTTTTGGTAGAAAGGGTTTTTTTTTTGTTTGTTTTTTTCAAGCAGTGGTGCCTTCCGTTTAGGTTCCCTGTCTTGTCCCTCCCGTATCATCTTTGTACTCTAGCTTGGGTATTGAATCCCATTAGTAATTAAGATGATCCATGGACTCATCGTGCCTTAAAAAAAGAAATGTATTCTTTTTAGACAGGTTGTGGGTTATTGTAAACTTCAGACACCTCTGCACCTTTGCTTTTCCTTTCTCTTCCTAACTTTGGTCGAATGACTGGAGTGGGAGGGATGGGAGGAGCTATTTAACAGCTTTGCTGTGGTGCTCTTTGCCTCCTCCTGCTGACCAGGAGGTGAATATCCCATCAGTAATTAAGATGATACGTGAACTCATCATGTCAAAAAAGAAATACATTTATCAGGTAAGCATAATTTTTTTTTTTTTTTTCCCTCGCCATAAGACCAATGCATACTTTGCAGTACTTGCTTAAGTTCCGTGTTACAGACAAAAATTGTCTTCTACTTCTGTACCATCATCTTGTCTGCCACCTGTATATACTACCCAAGGTGGTAGTGTTGTGGTCGTTTTTTTTTGGTTTGTTTTTTTCTCTTCATATGTCAACTCCTTTGAATTTTTCTATATCTCTGAGGTTATGGCGGTTACACCACCTTAAAGTAAACATAAAGCGATCTTTGCAAGTATATCTGCTGGAGATGAGGTCCCTAAAACTGTCTGTGAGGCCTGTTCAAATTCCTGAGTCTGATGGTTCTCTCTGAGATGTTGATCAGGAACCTGAGGAAATTTTTTTTTTTTTTTTTTTTTTTTTTTTTTTTAATTTCAAGCTGGAGCGCTTAAGTGATGGTAAATCTTGAATCAAAATATTTAAAAGTGCTAAAAATAGAGGCCTTTTTTAGCAGTGGTAAATCCTAGTGTTTCAAAAATGCTAGGATTTACCATCACTTTAAGTGCTCTGCTTCAACAAGTCTTAGAAGGTTTAGGGTGCTGGACCCATAACGTCTGAGGATAAGCCTTTATTCTGAGGCAGGAGACTCGATATAAGAGACGGTGCCTAAACTCAGGCTTTCTAAAGAGGCGTAATTTTTTTTTCTTGCAAACGAACTTCCACTAGTACACCTTTTTTGTCAGGGTTTTTTCCCTGCTTTGTTTGCCATGTGCTGCTGGCAGCCATTTTATTCACCTCTCTTGTTTGACTCTGGTACATAGTGTGAGATGCTGCTCATTTCCTGCATGCCCTTTTATGGCCAGACTGGTGTACATCATCCATGTGAGACAGGTTGCAGTCTCAGAATTGTGATGTCATCACTTATTTAAAGGGCCTCTGTTCAGTATGCTTTGCCCTTGCGTTGTCAAAGACCTGTTTGTGAGAGTTCCTGTTCCTGTGTATTACCTGGCTGTCTGACGTCCCTCCTGGTTCCTGATCCCTGGCTTGTTCCTGACTCTGCTGTTCTCCTTGTTCCTGATTCCGGCTCGTCTGACTATTCACTTTGGCTCCTAACTCGGCTCGTCTGGCTACCAGCTCTGGTTTTGACTCCTGGCTTGTTATTTGACTTGTGGACTTTATTTTTTGCTATTAATAAAGGTGTGATTATTTTTGCACTTCTCGTCTGTCTGATTCCTGGCACCCTGACACTTTTATACATACATTTAAGTGGATGGAGTTCTAAAACTAACAAAGTGGCAAAGTATGGTGGGTTTTTTTTTCCCCAAGGTGGTATGAATGTACGTGCAACAACATTGACTGATATATGTAATTTATCAAAGTGATTAATGTACATCTGCTACTGATCAAATGATCTGTTATTTTTTGTGTATAAATGTGATTTATGTACATATGTAACAGATTAAATGATCTGTTTTTATAGTTTACTAAACATTATCTATAGTTTACTATATTTTATTTTGTGCTTAAAGGGACAGTCTACACCAAAATGTTTCTTATTTAAAAAGATAGATAATCCCTTTATTACCCATTCCCCAGTTTCGCATAACCAACGCAGTTATATTAATATACTTTTTACCTGTGTGATTACCTTGTATCTAAGCCTTTGCAGACAGCCTCCTTATTTAAGTGCCTTTGACAGACATGCAGTGTAGGCAATCAGTGAAGACTCCTAAATAACTTCACGGGAGTGAGCACAATGTTATCTATATGACACATGTGAACTAGCACAGTCTAACTGTGAAAAACTTTCAAAATGCTCTGCGCTAGGAGGCGGTTTTCAACTGTTTAGAAATCAGTTTGAGCCTAGCTAGGTTTAGCTTTTTCAAAAATACCACCAAGGGAACAAAGCAAATTTGATGATAAAAGTAAATTGGAAAGTTGTTTAAAATTGCATGCCCTATCTGAATCATGAAAGTTTAGTTTTGACTTTACTGTCCCTTTAACCATTTTAGACTGCTTGTATAATTTTATAGGAGTATTTTTATGTGTATGGGAGACGTCCCTTAAATTAACTGCTTGAGTATATACTACCGATTGTAGACTTTTTTGGTAAATAAAATATTTTGTAATTGCATTTTTTGTACTGGGATCTTATAAAATTTAATGTGTATATATAGACATTAATTCTGAGTATTATGTTGTTAGGATAACGTTTGATATCTTTAGCTTATTTTAGTGCCCTCTAATTATATTTTTACTTCATTTGATACCTGTGTATGCTCACCTTGTTCCTGGTATCTCACCAACAGTACCCACTGGGTAGCCTGTGCCTGCTGAGAATCCTGTATCTGCTTTCCTCTGACCAGCTGTACCTGCTAGGTATTCTGTGACAATCTCACCCTTTTACTGTTGTATTCAAGCACCAGTGCCCATTAGACTTTACTGCAAACTACTTAAAGTATTCTGAACCTTGTTTTGGACTTTAGTGTTTTGCATTGGATCTATGTTCAAACTTGCTGTTTCTGTGATAAACAAAAGAGCAGTTGATGGTTCAAATTGATTATCAAGACTTCCATTGTTCTGTGTATCTGTTCCTGAATTCCAAGTTCCACACACCCTAACCCCCTCAGCGTATGAGTTTTGGAACTAATGGGGATGATTGCTCTATTTCCTTCAGAACTAAACCAGGGGTTCTATTCAAATTCTTTTTGACCTGTTTTGGATCTCAAAATTTTGAAAAAACTCTTGAAAGTTCCTACTTTAAAGATGGGAGATAATTCACACTTTGTTTCCTTTAGTGCTTGGGGATCAATTTATAGCTAGCAGCTAGCTTATATTCATGTCCCTAGTCACATTCCTAGACCAGCATTACTAGTTTGTGGCCCTCCCTTTTGTTCTGGCTACTGCTCCCAGGGTGATAACAGAGCGCCCAGTACTTTAGTAATCTGTAGTTCAAACTTAAAGGACCACTAAATACAGAAGAATTGCGAAATTAAGATGTGCATAATAAAAAGACAATGCAACAACATTGAACAGTGAATTGGAAAGATTCATAAAATGTGTGTGCTCTTTCTAAATCATTAGTTTTATTTTGACTTGAGTGTCCCTTTAAGGAATTTCTGTAGTTCATTACTTGAATAAAGATCCTGAAGCAGAATTTTTGTCCATCTGGCTGTGTATCACACTTGGATGGTTCTTAAATTGCTTCAGTCATGGTTTGAAAATGAAATCTTCAAACGGCCCATTAACACCTCAGACTTGTCTTTTCTGGGGTTCATAATCCATTTTGTGACTGTCTGACAGATCAGCGCAGACTGAAGCTGCAACAGGCCCTTCTGATGCTGAATCCTCTCCCTTTCGTAGTTCAGTGCACGTGGGTCTCATGGTGGCTGCATCAATGGAATGGGGACCATGAAGATCTGTCTCAAAAAGGATTCTGTTACATGGCAAAGACAGTCCTGGAATCGGTAAAAGACTTATCAGTCCCTGGTTCAGGTAACCTTGTTTTTTCGTCCAGTTTGGATTGTAATGTCCTCAGATGCCAGCCTTAATTTGGGGTGCAGTCTGGGGGTCCTGGGAGAAGTGGTCACCTCAGGAGGTGGTTACCAACAAATGTTCTGGAACTCAGTGCGATCTTCAGGGTTCTTCAAAGTTGGCTCAGTCTCAGATACAAATCTTTCATGAGATTTCAGTCACGGCAGTGGCTTATGTCATTACTGCTCATTCCACAAGAACAGTGGCAACTTATTCGGCCTTAGTTTTATCACTTTGTGTACAAGTCTTCTAAATCTAAAGTTTTGTGGCCCATAGTGCCTGATTAGTAACCTTCTGCTTTCTTTGTCCCCCCTATTCACAGTGGACTCCACAGCTTGGGTATAGATTCCCACATGTGATGGCTTGTGGACTCTCACCATCTGATCAAAGAAAACCACAAAATATGCTTGCCAGCCAAATTTTCTTTCATAATGGTGAGAGTCCATGAGCCCTGCCCTTTTTTTGTTCAGGTACTTAATTTGCACTTTGCCCCGCTTTATCTTTCCTCCCTTTCTTTTTCCTCCCTTTCTTTTTCCTCCTCCTTGGCTATCTGTATGTATGAGGATCAGGGGAAGTGGGAGGGCTTTAAAGCTCTGGTGTGTTGGATGTGTGTGTGTATATATACCTGTGTATGTATGTATGTATGTATGTGTGTGTGTGTGTGTGTGTGTGTGTGTGTGTGTGTGTATATATATATATATGTATATTAGGGCTGTCAAAAATAATCGTCACACCGATGCATCACGATGCAGCAGTGAACGATTCTGCATCGATGCAGTGAAGGCTCTTAATCGATTCCGGGTCAGTGACGTCATGGGCAGGGGATTCGGTATGTGAGGAAATGAGTCTTGTACTGTCAGTTTCCTGTTTTACTCATTGCTCCGTTTTTAAACTTCACTGTTATGGAGCCACAATATAAGCCTTTCCAAGCCGCCTCCTCCCCTGTATGTCATTGCGTTTATTTTTTTTATTGCAAGCAGCCATCGTTGGTGTCTTACCTGACCCCCGCGGTATGTGAGGAAATGGAACACTCTGGTTTACTCATTGCTCCGTTTTTAAACTTCACTGTTATGGAGCCACAATATAAGCCTTTCCAAGCCACCTCCTCCCCTGTATGTCAGTTCGTTTATTTTTTTATTGCAAGTACTGTGAGTTTGCCCTCCCTTCACTGACTGCTGCTTTATTTAATACTATTGGTATTGGTAGTACTAGCAGTCAGTGCCTATCACTGTTCTACGTTATCAGCAGCTAATTCAGAGGGATTATATGAATTCCTGTGACACTGGCTACCGAGAGCCTCTCTCTGACGAGCACGATATTGCACTACGTAGAACAGTGATAGGCACTGACTGCTAGTACTACCAATATCAATAGTATTAAATAAAGCAGCAGTCAGTGAAGGGAGGGCAAACTCACAGTACTTGCAATAAAAAAATAAACAAACTGACATACAGGGGAGGAGGAGGCTTGGAAAGGCTTATATTATAAAGACAGGTGACATAGAACAGGCAACTCCCAGATAGGCACCATTAACCCCATACATGCCAGGCGAGTCTGACAGGGAACTCCTGTGATTCAGGACTTCCTGTGCACACTGCGCAGATATCTGACCCAGAGAGCATTACCAATAGACCTCCTCTCACATGTTCCGGTCAGGAATTTTTATGACACCTATCCTAAAGAGCCGACAGCAGCCTCATTTAAACAGTGAATCTTTTCTTGTATTATCGATTCACTGTTTACTGTTGCGGTCTCTGCTGCATGTTTCCTCTCTGTCAGATCCCTAGCCCAAACGAGCATTTGAGGGTTGCTGTAAAACTTTTGACTTACTGTATCTAATAGCAACCCTCAAATGCTCGTTTGGGCTAGGGTTCTGACAGAGAGGAAACATGCAGCAGAGACCGCAACAGTAAACAGTGAATCTATAATACAAGAAAAGATTCACTGTTTACATGAGGCTGCTGTCGGCTCTTTAGGATAGGTGTCATAAAAATTCCTGACTGGAACATTTGTGTATGAGAGGAGGTCTATTGGTAATGCTCTCTGGGTCAGGTTTCAGATGTCTGCATGTACTCTGTGAGAATGTTTGAGTGAGTACACTGCTGCTGGTTATATTTTCCTTTGTAAAATAAATCTACAGATACATTTCTGTGCATATTGTAGTATTATGTTTATAAGTGCTCTTCCATCTTACACAGTTGTTTTATATATATATATACACACACACACACTATATATATATATATATATATATATATATATATATATATATATATATATATATATATATATATATATATATATATATATATAAAAAAATGTGTGTATGTATATATATATATATATATGTGTGTGTGTGTGTGTGTGTATGTATATATATATATATATATATATATATATATATATATATATATATATATATATATATATATATATATATATATATATAAAATATATATAAAATATGGAATAGAACAAGATCATGAAAATCATGGGCAGTAATCGTGATGCATCGCGATGCATCGTAGAATCGAATCGTTACAATGATAATCGTAATCGAATCGTGAGACAAGTGAAGATGCGCAGCTCTAATGTGTGTGTATATATATATATATATATATATATATATATATATATATATATATATATATATATATATATATATTTATTTATTTATTTTACACACATTTCCTATAAACTTCACTCACATCATTTCATTTTTTTTCCCCCTCTCCATACTGCAGGGATATTGTTAAATGGTTGGTTGATTCTTTGAAGAACGTCACTGAAGTGTGTACTGCTGAATATGATCACAACACCATGAATGACCACCAAAAGTGAGAAAAAGTTTGTGCATTAAAATATGCTGTCAGAATACTCTTAGCAGTGTTTAGTAAACGCTGTTTTTCTCTTGGTGAACAGGGTGACTTGCCTCCTTCAGCGCATGCTGTCCATTGCTGTGGAAGTAGACCAGTCTCCAACATGCAGCTCGAACAAGATTGCAGGATTCATGTTTACATATGTTCTAAGCATTAACTCACGACACCAGAGGTAAGTTATTTTACAACTTGGATGGATTTTAGGGGCTATATTGTGTAAAAAACTAAATTCTTGTACTTCATAAAATGAGGCGTATTCATAAAATGAGTTCATCCTGGTATAACTTGTTTTTTTGTATATGGTAACTAATGTCAATTTTGAAACCGAATGGATTTCACTTTGCACATATTTAAAGGGACACTGAACCCAATTTTTTTTCTTTTGTGATTCAGATTTTTTATTTTTTTTAAGCAACTTTCTAATTTACTCCTATTATCAAATTTTCTTTATTCTCTTGGTATCTTTATTTGAAATGCAAGAATGTAAGTTTAGATGCCGGCCCATTTTTGGTGAACAACCTGGGTTGTTCTTGCTGATTGGTGGATAAATTCATCCACCAATAAAAACATGCTGCCCAGAGTCCTGAACCAAATTAAAAGTTTAGATGCTTTCTTTTTCAAATAAAGATAGCAAGAGAACGAAGAAAAATTGATAATAGGAGTAAATTAGAAAGTTGCTTAAAATTGCATGCTCTATCTGAATCATGAAAGAAAAAATTTGGGTAAATAAAAAGAGAAGCGCTCAACCTGGGAACGAACAATAGCATGATAGCTTGTTCTATGGCTAGTTACCACCCTAGAAGCAGCCTCTTTCTCCAACATAGGTGTGTCCGGTCCACGGCGTCATCCTTACTTGTGGGATATTCTCTTCCCCAACAGGAAATGGCAAAGAGCCCAGCAAAGCTGGTCACATGATCCCTCCTAGGCTCCGCCTACCCCTGTCATTCTCTTTGCCGTTGTACAGGCAACATCTCCACGGAGATGGCTTAGAGTTTTTTAGTGTTTAACTGTAGTTTTTATTATTCAATCAAGAGTTTGTTATTTTAAAATAGTGCTGGTATGTACTATTTACTCAGAAACAGAAAAGAGATGAAGATTTCTGTTTGTATGAGGAAAATGATTTTAGCACCGTAACTAAAATCCATGGCTGTTCCACACAGGACTGTTGAGAGCAATTAACTTCAGTTGGGGGAACAGTGTGCAGTCTCTTACTGCTTGAGGTATGACACATTCTAACAAGACGATGTAATGCTGGAAGCTGTCATTTTCCCTATGGGATCCGGTAAGCCATGTTTATTAAGATAGTAAATAAGGGCTTCACAAGGGCTTATTAAGACTGTAGACTTTTTCTGGGCTAAATCGATTCATTGTTAACACATATTTAGCCTTGAGGAATCATTTATTCTGGGTATTTTGATATGATTATATCGGCAGGCACTGTTTTAGACACCTTATTCTTTAGGGGCTTTCCCTAATCATAGTCAGAGCCTCATTTTCGCGCCGGTATGGCGCACTTGTTTTTGAGGACAGCATGGCATGCAGCTGCATGTGTGTGGAGCTCTGATACATAGAAAAGTCTTTCTGAAGGCATCATTTGGTATCGTATTCCCCTTTGGGCTTGGTTGGGTCTCAGCAAAGCAGATTCCAGGGACTGTAAAGGGGTTAAATATAAAAACGGCTCCGGTTCCGTTATTTTAAGGGTTAAAGCTTCCAAATTTGGTGTGCAATACTTTTAAGGCTTTAAGACACTGTGGTGAAATTTTGGTGAATTTTGAACAATTCCTTCATACTTTTTCGCAATTGCTGTAATAAAGTGTGTTTAGTTTAAAATTTAAAGTGACAGTAACGGTTTTATTTTAAAACGTTTTTTGTGCTTTGTTATCAAGTTTATGCCTGTTTAACATGTCTGAACTACCAGATAGATTGTGTTCTGACTGTGGGGAAACCAAGGTTCCTTCTCATTTAACTATATGTATTTTACATAAAAAAATTTAGTGAAAATGATGCCCAAGATGATTCCTCAAGTGAGGGGAGTAAGCATGGTACTGCATCATCCCCTCCTTCTTCTACACCAGTCTTGCCCATACAGGAGGCCCCTAGTACATCTAGTGCGCCAATACTCCTTACTATGCAACATTTAACGGCTGTAATGGATAATTCTATCAAAAACATTTTAGCCAATATGCCCACTTATCAGCGAAAGCGCGACTGCTCTGTTTTAGAAAATTCTGTAGAGCATGAGAACGCTGATGATATGGTTTCTGAAGGGCCCCTACACCAGTCTGAGGGGGCCAGGGAGGTTTTGTCTGAGGGAGAAATTTCAGATTCAGGAAACATTTCTCAACAAGCTGAACCTGATGTGATTACTTTTAAATTTAAGTTGGAACATCTCCGCGCTCTGCTTAAGGAGGTGTTATCCAATTTGGATGATTGTGATTATCTGGTCATTCCAGAACCACTATGTAAAATGGAAAAGTTCTTAGAGGCCCCGGGGCCCCCCGAAGCTTTTCCTATATCCAAGCGGGTGGCGTACATTGTTAGTAAAGAATGGGACAGGCCCGGTATACCTTTAGTACCTCCCCCCATATTTATAAAATTGTTTTCCTATAGTCGACCCCAGAAAGGACTGATGGCAGACAGTCCCCAAGGTCGAGGGGGCGGTTTCTACTCTACACAAGCGCGCCACTATACCCATAGAAGATAGTTGTGCTTTCCAAGATCCTATGGATAAAAAATTAGAAGGTCTGCTAAAGATGTTTGTTCAGCAAGGTTCCCTTCTACAACCAATTGCATGCATTGTCCCTGTCACTGCAGCCGCGTGTTTCTAGTTTGATGAGCTAGGAAAGGCGATTATTAGTAATTCTTCTTCTTATGAGGAGATTATGGACAGAATTCGTGCTCTTAAATTGGCTAATTCTTTCACCCTAGACGCCACCTTGCAATTGGCTAGGTTAGCGGCGAAAAAATTCTGGGTTTGCTATTGTGGCGCAGAGCGCTTTGGTTAAAATCTTGGGCAGCGGATGCGTCTTCCAAGAACAAATTGCTTGACATTCCTTTCAAGGGGAAAACACTCTTTGGCCCTGACTTGAAAGAGATTATCTCTGATATCACTGGGGGCAAGGGCCACGCCCTTCCTCAGGATAGGTCTTTTCAAGACCAAAAATAAACCTAAGTTTCGTCCCTTTCGCAGAAACGGATCAGCCCCAAGGGCTACGTCCTCTAAGCAGGAAGGTAATACTTCTCAAGCCAATCCAGCCTGGAGACCTATGCAAGGCTGGAACAAAGGAAAGCAGGCCAGGAAACCTGCCACTGCTACCAAGACAGCATGAAATGCGGGCCCCCGATCCGGGACCGGATCTGGTGGGGGGCAGACTCTCTCTCTTCGCTCAGGCTTGGGCAAGAGATGTTCTGGATCCTTGGGCGCTAGAAATAGTCTCCCAAGGTTATTCTCTGGAGTTCAAGGGGCTTCCTCCAAGGGGGAGGTTCCACAGGTCTCAGTTGTCTTCAGACCACATAAGAAGACAGGCATTCTTACATTGGGTAGAAGACCTGCTAAAAATGGGAGTGATTCATCCTGTTCCATTAGGAGAACAAGGGATGGGGTTCTACTCCAATCTGTTCATAGTTCCCAAAAAAGAGGGAACGTTCAGACCAATCTTAGATCTCAAGATCTTGAACAAGTTTCTCAAGGTTCCATCGTTCAAGATGGAAACCATTCGAACACTTCTTCCTTCCATCCAGGAAGGTCAATTCATGACCAAGGTGGATTTCAAGGATGCGTATCTACATATTCCTATCCACAAGGAACATCATCGGTTCCTAAGGTTTGCATTCCTGGACAAGCATTTCCAGTTCGTGGCATTTTCTTTCGGATTAGCCACTGCTCCTAGGATTTTCTCATAGGTACTAGGGTCCCTTCTGGCGGTGCTAAGACCAAGGGGCATTGCTGTAGTACCTTACTTGGACGACATTCTGATTCGAGCGTCGTCCCTTCCTCAAGTAAAGGCTCACACGGACATTGTCCTGGCCTTTCTCAGATCTCACGGATGGAAAGTGAACGTGGAAAAGAGTTCTCTATCTCCGTCAACGAGGGTTCCCTTCTTGGGAACTATAATAGACTCCTTAGAAATGAGGATTTTTCTGACAGAAGCCAGAAAAACAAAACTTCTAGACTCTTGTCGGATACTTCATTCCGTTCCTCTTCCTTCCATAGCGCAGTGCATGGAAGTGATAGGTTTGATGGTAGCGGCAATGGACATAGTTCCTTTTGTGCGCATTCATCTAAGACCATTACAACTGTTCATGCTCAGTCAGTGGAATGGGGACTATTCAGACTTGTCTCCGAAGATACAAGTAAATCAGAGGACCAGAGACTCATTCCGTTGGTGGCTGTCCCTGGACAACCTGTCACAAGGGATGACCTTCCGCAGACCAGAGTGGGTCATTGTCACGACCGACGCCAGTCTGATGGGCTGGGGCGCGGTCTGGGGATCCCTGAAAGCTCAGGGTCTTTGGTCTCGGGTAGAATCTCTTCTACCGATAAATATTTGGAACTGAGAGCGATATTCAATGCTCTCAAAGCTTGGCCTCAGCTAGCGAGGGCCAAGTTCATACATCAACCATCAGGGGGGAACAAGGAGTTCCCTAGCGATGGAAGAAGTGACCAAAATCATTCTATGGGCGGAGTCTCACTCCTGCCACCTGTCTGCTATCCACATCCCAGGAGTGGAAAATTGGGAAGCGGATTTTCTGAGTCGTCAGACATTGCATCCGGGGGAGTGGGAACTCCATCCGGAAATCTTTGCCCAAGTCACTCAACCGTGGGGCATTCCAGACATGGATCTGATGGCCTCTCGTCAGAACTTCAAAGTTCCTTGCTACGGGTACAGATCCAGGGATCCCAAGGCGGCTCTAGTGAATGCACTAGTAGCACCTTGGACCTTCAAACTAGCTTATGTGTTCCCGCCGTTTCCTCTCATCCCCAGGCTGGTAGCCAGGATCAATCAGGAGAGGGCGTCGGTGATTTTGATAGCTCCTGCGTGGCCACGCAGGACTTGGTATGCAGATCTGGTGAATATGTCATCGGCTCCACCATGGAAGCTACCTTTGAGAGACCTTCTTGTTCTAGGTCCGTTCGACCCACTCCAGCTGACTGCTTGGAGATTGAACGCTTGATCTTATCAAAGCGAGGGTTCTCAGATTCTGTTATTAATACTCTTGTTCAGGCCTGAAAGCCTGTAACCAGAAAAATTACCACATAATTTGGTATATCTGTTGGTGTGAATCTGCAGGATTCCCTTGGGACAAGGTTAAGATTCCTAAGAGTCTATCCTTCCTTCGAGAAGGATTGGAAAAAGGATTATCTGCAAGTTCCTTGATGGGACAGATTTCTGCCTTGTCTGTGTTACTTCACAAAAAGCTGGCAGCTGTGCCAGATGTTCTAGCCTTTGTTCAGGCTCTGGTTAGAATCAAGCCTGTTTACAAAATTTTGACTCCTCCTTGGAGTCTCAACCTAGTTCTTTCAGTTCTTCAGGGGGTTCCGTTTGAACCCTTACATTCCGTTGATATTAAGTTATTATCTTGGAAAGTTTTGTTTTTGGTTGCAATTTCTTCTGCTAGAAGAGTTTCAGAATTATCTGCTCTGCAGTGTTCTTCTCCTTATCTGGTGTTCCATGCAGATAAGGTGGTTTTGCGTACTAAACCTGGTTTTCTTCCAAAAGTTGTTTCTAACAAAAACATTAACCAGGAGATAGTTGTGCCTTCTTGGTGTCCTAATCCAGTTTCAAAGAAGGAACGTTTGTTGCACAACTTGGATGTAGTTCGTGCTCTCAAATTTTACTTAGCAGCTACTAAGGATTTCAGACAAACTTTGTCTTTGTTTGTTGTTTATTCTGGTAAACGGAGAGGTCAAAAAGCAACTTCTACCTCTCTCTCCTTCTGGATTAAAAGCATTATCCGATTGGCTTATGAGACTGCCGGACGGCAGCCTCCTGAAAGAATCACAGCTCACTCCACTAGGGCTGTGGCTTCCACATGGGCCTTCAAGAACGAGGCTTCTGTTGATCAGATATGTAAGGCAGCGACTTGGTCTTCACTGCACACTTTTTCTAAATTTTACAAATTTGATACTTTTGCTTCTTCTGAGGCTATTTTTGGGAGAAAGGTTTTGCAAGCCGTGGTGCCTTCCATTTAGGTGACCTGATTTGCTCCCTCCCTTCATCCGTGTCCTAAAGCTTTGGTATTGGTTCCCACAAGTAAGGATGACGCCGTGGACCGGACACACCTATGTTGGAGAAAACAGAATTTATGTTTACCTGATAAATTACTTTCTCCAACGGTGTGTCCGGTCCACGGCCCGCCCTGGTTTTTTTTTTTTTTTAATCAGGTCTGATAATTTATTTTCTTTAACTACAGTCACCACGGTAACATATGGTTTCTCCTATGCAAATATTCCTCCTTAACGTCGGTCGAATGACTGGGGTAGGCGGAGCCTAGGAGGGATCATGTGACCAGCTTTGCTGGGCTCTTTGCCATTTCCTGTTGGGGAAGAGAATATCCCACAAGTAAGGATGACGCCGTGGACCGGACACACCGTTGGAGAAAGTAATTTATCAGGTAAACATAAATTCTGTTTTTTGCTCAATATGTGCCTTTCACAGAAAAGAACTTTCCTGTAGCATATCAGTCTGATCCTGACTTCACAGTACAGTCCAGCCCCGAAATACCAGGCAATCCCTTTCTGAACAAGAGAAACAGCAAAACTCCAGACGTACGTTTCGGCCTATTGTGGGCCTCGTCAGTGAGGTGCAGCCATATCCCTCTAGGCACACTGAGCAACGGGTCCACGTCTGGATTACCGCATCACACTTAGGGAGACTTCCCTAAGTGTCATAATTTGCATAAATAAAAAGAGAGAAGTGCTCAACCTGGGAACGAACAATAGCATAATAGCTTGTTCTATGGCTAGTTACCACCCTAGAAGCAGCCTCTTTTTGTGTGTGTCTAAAGGGATATGGCTGCACCTCACTGGCGAGGCCCACAATAGGCCGAGACGTACGTCTGGGGTTTTGCTGTTTCTCTCGTTCAGAGAAGGATTGCCTGGTATTTCGGGGCTGGACTGTACTGTGAAGTCAGGATCAGACTGATATGCTTCAGGAAAGTTTTTCTCTGTGAAAGGCACATGTTGAGCAAAAAGAGGCTGCTTCTTGGGTGGTAACTGGCCATGGAGCAAGCTATTATGCTGTTGTTCGTTTCCAGGTTGAGCGCTTCTCTCTCTTTTTATTTAGTAAAAATTTGGGTTCAGTGTCCCTTTAAACTTCTACTTAATCTTGACTGACCTTTGGTTAAGATACTGGTTTTATATGAATACATTGCATTTGTTTGTGTGTGTGTATATACAGTCATGGCCAAAATTATTGGCACCACTTTGCCCAGAAAATTATTGCAATTACAAATGTTTAGGTAATTCTCAGGTTTCTTTTGTTTGTATTGGTATTACACAAAAAAGAGGAGGAAAAAAGACGTCTGATACATTTCACGCAAAACTCCAAAAATGGGCTGGACAAAATTATTGGCACCTTCTCAAAATTGTAAGAAATTGCATTTCAAGTTTTTGATGCTCCTGTAATTTGTTATTAAACTCACCTGTATCAATTAACAGGTACTAACTATATATAGAAATCACACCGGCAACCAGTTAAAATGGTGAAAAATGTACTCAACCTTTCTGTTGTGTGCCACACTGAGCATGGAGCAGCAAAGAATTGTCTGAGGATTTGAGAACAAAAATTGTGGAAAAAACATGGACAGTCTCAAGGTTACACGTCCATCTCCAGAGATCTTAAAGGGACACTGAACCCAAGTTTTTTTCTTTTGTGATTCAGATAGAGCATGAAATTTTTAAGCAACTTTCTAATTTACTCCTATTATCAAATGTTCTTTATTCTCTTGGTATCTTTATTTGAAATGCAAGAATGTAAGTTTAGATGCCGGCCCATTTCTGCTGTCCAGAGTTCTGAACCAAGAAAAAAGCTTAGATGCTTTTTTTTTTATATATATAAAGATAGCAAGAGAACAAAGAAACATTGATAATAGGAGTAAATTAGAAAGTTGATTAAAATTGCATGCTCTATCTGAATCACGAAAGAAATTTTTTGGGTTCAGAGTTCCTTTAATGTTCCTGTGCCCACTGTGCGCAACATTGTCAAGAAGTTTACAGCCCATGACACTGTAGCTAATCTCCCTGGACATGGGCGAAAGAGAAAAATTGATCAAAGATTGCAATAAAGGATTGTTTGAATGGTGGATAAAGAACCTCAACTTCCAGGCAAATTCAACCTGAACTTCAGGCACAGGGTACAAATGTGTGTCAGCTCGCAGCCTCGCACTATACATCACCATCTGTCACATCTCCTGTACACCTTTAAGAGGAGGTTGGCTTATTTAATGGAGTCACTATAAATTACAGGCAAACCCCCCTCTTGTTGCTTGATATTGAGACAAGCTGGTATTCTGAGAACAATTAACGTTTTTCTCTGTACCAAAGATAACCTTAGTTTCTCTTATACGATGTGTAAGATCTGTCTGAATTTCGTTCCTGAACTAACGTCAACTGCTGTGTACCTTGCAACAATCTTCTCTGTTCAGCTACACTATCCTGAGCGCCTCTGGAGCTGCTGTGATGTCATTCTTCTGCTGCACACAGAGCTCCGTTCAGCTGCACACAGGTCAGACACGCTGTTCAAACAATTCAGTGTGAAAACATTTCGATCTATGTTTCTCTTCAATCTTAGCTTGTTATCTACTTAAGGGGTTACTTCATATCATATGCCAGACAAGTATAGTTCAGTACTATTGTAATAGACCTAGGAGGACCCCACTGCTGACACAAACATAATAAAGCCAGATTGGAGTCTTCCAAAACTTACTTTTGGAAGCCAAAGTCTTTTTTGGAGAATTTGCTGTGGACAGACTAAACAAAATTATAGCTTTTTGGTAATGAGGCTTTTAAAGAAAAGAATACAGTCCCTACAGTCAAACATGGTAGAGGTTCACTGATGTTTTGGGGTTGCTTTGCTGCTTCAGGCTCTGGATGTATTGATTGTGTGCATGGCATTCTGAAATCTGAAGACTACCAAATAATTCTGTGGTGCAATTTAGGGCTAGTGTCAGAAAGTTGGGTCTCCGTCAGAAGTCATGGGTCTAACAGCAGAACAATGACCCAAAGTACATGTCAAAAAGCACCCAGAAATGATTTAAGACAAAGCGCTGGAGAGTAATGAACTGGCCAGCAATGAGTCCAGATCTCAGTCCTATAGAGCACCTTTGGAGAGATCTCAAAACAGCAGTTGAGGAAAATGAACCCTTCCAATCTGAGAGACCTGGAGCAGTTTGCGAAAGAGTGGTCTAAAATTCCAGTAGAGGTGTAAAACTCATTAATGGTTACAGGAAGCGATTGATTTCAGTTATTTTTTTTTTCAAGGGGTGTGCTACCAAATATTAAATTGAGGGTGCCAATAATTTTGTCCAGTCCGTTTTTGGAGTTTTGCGTGGTATGTGTCAGATTTGGCTTTTTCTCTCACCACTTTTGTGTCATACCATGAGAATGCCTAAACATTTGCAATTGCAACAATTTTCTGGGCGAAGTGGTGCATTATTTGACAGAAATGCAGGGGTGCCAATATTTTTGGCCATGAATGAATATATCTATCCCTGTTTAATACTTAGTCTCCCTCCCATTGCCTGATCTACCTAATTTTGCTGGACATCGGAGGAGGGGCAGTGCTTTAGAGTTCCATCGTACAGGTAACTAGGGGAGTGGGCAGTTCTGTCAACACCCCTTTTGGAGAAGTGTTCTCTTTAGAATTACCCAGGCATATATATGAGCCAATACATATAAATTCTGTATGTATTTTATTTGGTATAAAATATGATTACACGCAAACTTTGACAGAACTTTGGTTTTCCCATAGGGAGATGTTTTTGAAGAGCATAGAGAGTACCCTCCTGCGGGCAAAGTTATTAGACGTAATGTTCCAACATAGTTGCGAGCTACCTCCAACTCTTCCTCTCTCCTTGAGCAAGATCCTCTATTTCATAGACCACTCCACACTCCTCCTAGAAGAGCGGGTAAGAAGGAATTCATTAGCCCTTTAAGTATTTGTAGTGACTAACGGCAAAGAAAATTATGTGAGTTGGTGGTTGTTTTTTGTGTGTGTGTGTGTTTTCTTTCCTAAGATATGAAGAGTCCACAACATCATTCCAATTACTAGTGGGAATATCACTCCTGGCCAGCAGGAGGAGGCAAAGAGGACTACAGCAAAGCTGTTAAGTGTAACTCCCCTACCCATAATCCCCCAGTCATTTTCTTTGCCTCTGTCAATGGAGGAGGTGAAGTTTGGTGTCTGAAGAAATTAATTCATTTTTCGGGTACTTTAACCTGCAAGCAAGGATTTGGGTTTAGCTGAGTCCACGTCAATCTGTTCAGTAGAGTAGTGGTGGCTTTTAAGCAGTTAGGAAGTTGTGAGGTAGTCCTTGCTTTGTTTCCTAACACATTGCTGCCCATGGTACAGAAAGCCAGTGTTGGTTACTCTATTCTTTCTTTTTCTACAGGCCTCTGTAAGGAGTATGTGTCCTTTCACGCCTTGTGAGCTGTCTTCCTGCCTGACAGACTGCAGGTAAGTGCTTTTGTCATCTAGGTCTTGGAGACTTGCACTTCAGAAGAATGTCATATGCAGTAGATGGGGACATTTTTAAAATCCTTTATACAGGATATTCTTTGGCAGTGGGCAGGCACATTATGTATGTTGAGACTAGGGGTTAATCTTCCTTTTATTGGGACGTTTTTCCTCTTTGGGCTAATTTTGTTGAAATACTTTATTAGTATGTGTGTGTCTTTTATGTTTTAATTTTTGTATAAACTTAAAATTTGGCAGTTGGTTTTCTTGGCTTGCTTAGCTAGAACAGGCTTACTGACAGACTGCTTGAGCATTGTGTACTTGTTGCGTAGTTTCCTCTCTCTGCTGTTGGATTTTCGCGGAGCGGCATCATTGAATTTCAGTCTCTTCAGTGTCAATCTACTATATGATCATTTTAGAGACTTCTGGCAGCCAAATTATGTATAAGTGTTACGGTAAGGTACCTCAGCCTGTCTGAGGTGTAGGGGTCCTGATTGGTTTATTATTTTAAAGAATTTTTGCATAACGTTAAGCGGTTGTGGTATTAAAAATTCTTAAAGTGACAGTGTATTTAAAAAAAAAATTTCAACAATTTGGGGAATTTTTTATTTATTATTATGGACATGGACCAAGACTGTGTCTTTTGACAAATGCTTACTATGCCTTAAGGCACAAATTGTTTTGCCTATGCAATTCTGGGCTGCATACTTAGCTAGAACACTTGAATTTAAAGATAAATTGTTGCCCTCTGAGCCCAATGTCTCTCAGGATGATGCTGTTCAGGCAATGCCACAGCTTTCTCCTCAAATGTCTCAAGCCTCTATGGCGTCACATACAGTGCCCTGCAGATTTTGTTGCACAGGTATCTTCTGCAGTATCTGTGGCATTATCTGCTTTTCCTATGTTGGGGAAACGTAAGAGGAAAATTAAAAAAATTTCAGATAGTAAGGTATCTGTCCCATCTGCTGCTAAGCAGGTTGTCATCCTAAGCAGGTTGTCATTAGATTTATGAGGGAGACGTCGGTAGCCTCTGAGGGTGAAATCTCAGATTCGGACAGTATAATTCCTTCATCTGATACTGAAGAAGTAAACTTCAGATTTAAGCTTGAAAACCTTTGTGTACTGTTAAATGAGGTATTGGCTACTTTGGATGACTCTGATACTTCTGTCGTCAACCCTAATAAGTCTAAACTTAATAAATACTATGATGTTCCTTCCTCTGTGGAAGTTTTTCCTGTCCCAGACCGTGTGACGGAGATTATTTCACAGGAATGGGAGAAGCCAGGGATTCCTTTCTCCCCATCTCCTGTATTTAAAAAAATGTGTCCTGTTGCTGACTCCATTAAAGATTCTTGGCGCAGGGTGCCTAAAGTAGAAGGGGCTATTTCTACTCTGGCTAAGAACTACGATCCCTATAGAGGATAGCTGCTCCTTTAAGCATTCCATGAACAAAAAGCTAGAAGCTTATTTGAAGATGTATATTCATCAAGGTCTTAAATGGCAACCTGCAGTTTGTATTGCCACAGTAACAAGTGCGGAATCTTATTGGTGCAACGCCTTGTCTGAATCAATTTAGTACAGACTCTGTTGGAGGAGATACAAGATAGGATTAAGGCTCTCAAACTAGCCAATTCCTTTATTTCTGATGTCTGGCTTCTCTGTCTTAGCCCGCAGAGCATTGTGGCTAAAATCTTGGTCAGCTGATGTTACCTCTAAGTCCAAGCTTCTGGTGCTTCCTTACAAGGGGAAGACCTTGTTTGGACCTGGTCTGGCAGAAATAATTTCTGATGTTATGGGTGGAAAAGGGTCTTTTCTACCGCAACACAAGAACAGATTCAAAGGACGTCAAAGTTATTTTCGTTCCTTTTGTAACTTCAAAATTCTTCCTCTTCCAGGCAGGAGCAGTCAAAGTCTTCTTGGAAGCCCAATCCGTCTTTGAATAAGGGGAAGCAATCAAAGAAACCCTCAGCTGAGTCAGTCAGCATGAAGGGACGGCCCCCGGTCCAGAATCGGATGAAGTGGGGGGCAGATTTCCCCTTTTTTGTCAAGCGTGGAGACGAGATGTACCAGATCCTTGGGCTGTGGACATAGTATTTTGGGGTTACAAAATAGAATTTAAAACTTTTCCTCCCTGGGGCAGATTCCTCCTCTCAAGATTATCTGCAGACCAGGTAAAAAAAGGCATTCTTAAACTGCATTCAGGACCTTTCCTCCCTGGGAGTGATTGTTCCAGCAAGGGAATAGGGTCTAGGATTCTATTCAAATCTGTTTTTTTTTTTTTTTTTTTAAAAAGGGAACTTTTAGACCCATTTTAGACCTAATGTGCCTCAACAAGTTTCTCAAGGTACCGTCTTTCAAAATGGAAACAATTCTTCCTTTGGTCCAATAGGGTCAGTTCATGATGACCATTGACCTGAAGGATGTGCATCTTCATGTTCCCATCCACAGGGATCATCATAAATTCCTGAGATTCGCCTTTCTAGACAAGCACTTTCAGTTTGTGGCTCTTCTGTTTGGACTTGCCACAGCTCCCATAATTTTCTCAAAGGTTCTGGGGGCTTTCTTGGCAGTGATCAGGACTCGGAATTGCAGTGGCGCCATACCTGGACGACCTATTGGTTCAGGCTCCATCTTTTCAACAATTTCAACAAGCAAGCTCTCATACAGAGATCTTGTCTTTTCTACGTTCCCACAGTTGTAAAGTGAATCTGGAAAAGAGTTCCCTTGTTCCAGCTACAAGGGTGGTTTTCTTATGGACCATAATAGATTCCCTATCTATGAAAAATATTCTGACGGAAATTCTCTCCTTGCCTCTCTTCAGTCTACTGTTTGGCCATCAGTGGCTATATGTATATAGGTAATTGGTCTGATGGTCGCTTCCATGGACATCATTCCCTTTACTCAGTTGCAATTATGCTTGCTCAGACAATGGAATGGAGACTATTCGGATCAGTCTCAGAGGATAGATCTAGACATGTCGACAAGACTCTCTCCCATGGTGGCTTTCTCAGGGCACATGCTCCCGACGCCAGCCTGCTAGGCTGGAGAGCAGTCTGTGGCTCGTTAAAGGCGCAGGGACTATGGACCTGGGATGAGTCTGCTTTCCCCATAAACATCTTGGAGTTGAAAGCGATTTACAATGCTCTGATGGCTTGGCCTCAATTGTCTTTAGCCCGGTTTATCAGGTTTGTCGGACAACATCACCTCAGTGGCTTACATCAACCACCAAGGAGGAACTCTGAGTTCCTTAGCCATGAAGGAGGTGGCACGGATTATTCAGTGGGCGGAAGCTCACAATTGTTTATCTGCCATCCACATTCCTGGAGTGGACAACTGGGAAGTGGATTTCCTGAGCAGACAGACATTTCATCCCGGGGAGTGGGCTCTCCATCCGGAGGTGTTCTCCAGGTTAACCCTCAAATGGAGGGTGCCGGAGTTGGATCTGATGGTGTCTCGGCAGAACGTTAAGCTTCCAAGGTACGGTTCAAGGTCAAGAGATCCCCGACCGCTCTGATAAATGCTCTGGCGGTTCCTTGGGATTTCGTTCTAGCATACCTGTTTCCTCCATTTGCGCTCCTTCCACGTATCAAACGAGAGAGCATCAGTAATTCTAACAGCTCCTGCATGGCGTCGCAGGATCTGGTATGCAGACCTAGTAAAGATATCATCTCGGCCCCCTTGGCGGTTGCCTCTGAGGAAGGACCTTCTAACTTAGGGTCCATTCCTCCATTCAAATCTCGTTTCCCTTAGGCTGACTGCTTGGAGATTGAACGAAGAGATAAAAAGAAGGCGCCACAATAGTGCAGGGTCAATGGTTTCAGATATACCCCCGCTCCAACAGCCTGTACTTGCAGAATAAAAGGCACTTGAGAAGTGCTACAAACGCCTTCTGGGCTCTTACAGTCGCCCAGCAAACTGCTCCTCGTCACTTCACGACTTCTCCGTATTCCTTATTCAATTTCCACTGTATCAACCAGTGTAGGATTCTTATACACCCCAAAGCTCTATGTGTCCAAAGAGTGTAAGACAATCACAAGGCTAGGGTTATTATAAAGTTAGGTTCTAAAATATATAATGTAAAAGTCCATGGCAAGTCTAATAAAAATAAGACTTTATTAAAACAAAGTAACACAACGTTTCACGGTTACAAACCGTTTCTTCAGGTGCATTACAAGTTTAAAATTGCCATGGATTGAATACATTTCTCAGCGTCCTCAGGTTTACACTGCGCCTGTGCTGAAACTCACTCTCTCCATTCGCTACAACCAAATTGCTGAATGACCAGCTAATATTCCATTTATACTTTGTAAGCATCGAGGTCTAAGGCTCATATGATTGGTATATACGTGGGCCAATGAAGACAGTGATAGTGCTCACACCTCCATTTCTCTTATGAAAATTATGTCTTGCTGCAAATAGTGTGTCTATCCTAATTAAACAATGTTTCACTGTAACATGGTGGAGGTAGTCTCGTAAGTCTAAAAAGATAATAAAACCAGAAAGTGAGAGGCAATGCAGTCACTCAGCGTTTAACCCCTTACAGTCTTGTCATGAAGGTAAACATAATATCCTAGTAATACAGTATATTCTCTTATCTGAAATATATAATTTCCCTTCTAGCTCATATTTAAATTGTATTTAAATCCTGAGATAAATAATGTTTAACCTCTTACAGTCTTATCTTAAAGTGAAGGTAAAGTTAGCTTTATTGTATGAGTACATATTAAAATAATCCCAAAATTAATGCTAGTTTCATTCATCATTTTTTTTAATTTAGCATATAAACTCACTTATATCTGTTATTGCATTTAATTTTCTGCGCTTTCAAAACAACCCGCTTTTTTTTTTTTTTTTTTTCCTTGCCGGTCACGTTCTTGAAAAGGCCAATTGAAAACCTGGCCGTTAGGCGGCCGTCATTTGACGTCATTCCTCTACTTGACGATTTGCGCATGCGTTGCAATTAATTCTTCCCTTATTTGAGAAGCTCGCTCCCGTTTAGCGCTGCTATTTACTCTTCATTACAAACGATTTGAGTAACGCATGCGCATAGGTAATCGTCGTAGCAATGTGCGCATGCGCAATTTGTTAGTTACACGAGAACGCTCTTTTGAGATACGTATAGAGCGGGTGGGACCGCTCTATACGTAAGAGTGTCAAAAACCAGGAAATGGATCGTGGGAGGAGTAAACACCGGCACAGTTAGTAAATATAAATCGTTTGCAATTAAAAAATACATATTGAAATGCTGGTAAAAAAGTTAGCGATCACACTATTTAGGCTATAAGTAATATAATTATGCTTAAAAAACATCCATACTTTACCTTCACTTTAAGAATAAACAAAGCGTTCTGATCACACATTCAATGTACACAAAATAACAATAAGTGTTACCTTGTCAGAAATATAAATTTTCCGTTCTAAATCCTAAAGGGATATAATACAAACACCATAATAACATACATAGTTCAAAATAAAATATAAAACGCTATGTTCCATCCATATGTAATGTCTATCCATATGCTGCAATTGGTGTAAAAGGATCTCAAACTATCTCTATAGTCTTAACCTTCCTCCTATCTACTCGTTCTCAGCAATCATCTAGTGATACTCTCAAAGGAATTACTATCCCAGGTATTGCTAATATGGAAATGTTCATGTATTACCCTATCTAGGAGATCTCGAATACAGTGAATAAATATGTCTTATAAATGTAGGGGTATAAATCACATTAATAGGTAATCGTATCTATCCCTCTCTCATATTATGCATATATAAAATATGTACTGATGCCATATTCTAAACCCTTCCTAATATATAAAGTTCCCATAGTATAAAACCATGGTCACTGTTCTTATACAATATAATAGGAAGGGATAGAAATACTTAGCTGATAGTTCAAATGATGTGTCATGAATAGAAGGCCCCCATACAAACTAAGAGGTACTTGATCTGATATATGGTGGTAAGCTGTATCCGACATACTATACTAGTATATATACATCATGATAATCCCCTCATAGATCTGAGTCTATATAATTGTGTATATATACCGCCCTCTAAAGGAAAAAAGAATAATTAAGTGGTTCTCTTCTCTCTACTGGGAAAATAATGTGACTCTACCATATAATAATACATATATATAATTCTAATTTTTGAACGCTGCCATATCAATATTTTCATTAAGTCCAAAAGGGTTTAATGTTTTCATTTTCCATATCCAGTATGTTTCTTTGTCTAAGATACAGAAGTCTATTTCTACCCCATTTTGGTCTAACTAGTTCTAATGGAAAAATTGTGAAAATATTCAGTTCTCCCTTATGGCATTTATTCCCATGTCTTGGTATACTGTGATTTTTTTTTTTACTCCATTCTTAAGGTTCCTCCTATGTTCCCCCCCATCTTTTTTTGAGGGGTCTAGAGGTTCTTCCAATATACTGGAGCCCGCATTTGCATTCAAGGAGATGTACAATATAAGAAGAGTCACATGTAAAATGTGTATCAATCTCAAAAATGTCCCCAGTGGCAAAGGAAGTCGCCACTATCTTATTACCTACTGTGAATTCGCATTGCCCACAGAGTGCTCTATTACACTTATAAAAACCAGATTTATATAACACTCCCCCATTCACATTGGTGCACTTCTTAGTATGCAAATGTTTTCTCATCAAAATCTTGCTGGGCGCTAATTTGTTGTTTATAGTTGGTGCTCTTTTAAAGGTACAAACCGGTCTTTCACCTAAAAGGTCTTTCAGAATTGGGTCTCCCTGAAGTATAGACCAGTGCTTTCTCAAAATATTCTTGATTTTAACAAAATTGTTATTATATTGAGTAATAAATCTCAAATTGTTATTATTCTTAATTTTATTATTCTTATCAACCTGGCAGACTAAATGTGTAGAACTTCCATCATTCAATTGACTATTCACTACCCTATTGGTTTTTGTGGTCTTATCAATCAGCGCGTTTCTATCCTTCTTGCGAGCTCTATTATAGCTGTCCTCAATAAGTTCAAAGCGGATATTGTTTCTCTAGAAATCTATCTTTTAGGAGTTGTGCTTGTTCATCAAATGTTGTAAGACGCGTGCAATTTCTCCTAGTCCTACAAAATTGATTAAATGGGTTGTTAGTCTTCCATGGTCTATAGTGGTTACTGTTATAATTCAAATAGCTGTTGGTATCAACTTCCTTAAAGTGGTTACTAGTGATGATGTTCCCACTACTATCCCACTTTAAAATGAGATCTAAAAATTCTATTTCTTCCTCTTCTATTTTGTATGTGAAGTCAATACCCATATCATTACAATTCAAGGACTTAGCAAAATATTCTGCCTCAGAGTGCCATCCCAAATGAACAGCAAGTCATCAATGAAACGGCCATAGAAGACCAGATTCGCCTCATGGGGAGAGGAATAGATGTACCTTACCTCAAATATCCCCATGAAGAAATTGGCAAAACTTGGGGCGAATCTGGTCCCCATGGCCGTCCCGTTGATCTGGATAAAAAAACTCCTCCTGGAACACAAAATAATTGTGCTCCATGACAAACGCTATTGCGTCCAAAAGGAATTTTCGTTGTTTATCTGGTAAGTATATATCTCTTTTTAAAACAGAATCCGCCGTTTAAATACCTATTGGCTGCAAAATATTTGAATACAATGATGATACATCACATGTCATCTAGATTAGTTCTCCATTATCTTTCTTAATATTCGATATTTCTCCAACATAGGTGTGTCCGGTCCACGGCGTCATCCTTACTTGTGGGATATTCTCTTCCCCAACAGGAAAAGGCAAAGAGCCCAGCAAAGCTGGTCACATGATCCCTCCTAGGCTCCGCCTACCCCAGTCATTCTCTTTGCCGTTGCACAGGCAACATCTCCACGGAGATGGCTAAGAGTTTTTTGGTGTTTAAATGTAGTTTTTATCCTTCAATCAAGTGTTTGTTATTTTAAAATAGTGCTGGTATGTACTATTTACTCTGAAACAGAAAAGAGATGAAGATTTCTGTTTGTAAGAGGAAGATGATTTTAGCAAACGTTACTAAAATCGATTGCTGTTTCCACACAGGACTGTTGAGATGAAGTAACTTCAGTTGGGGGAAACAGTTGGCAGACTTTTCTGCTTGAGGTATGACTGGCCACATTTCTAACAAGACTATGTAATGCTGGAAGGCTGTCATTTCCCCTATGGGGACCGGTAAGCAATTTTCTTAGATTAAGTAAAAGAATAAAGGGCTTCATAAGGGCTTAAAAAACTGGTAGACATTTTTCTGGGCTAAAACGATTACTTTGATAAGCATATTTTGCAGATTATAACTCTTAATAGTTATTATAATCTTGGGGATTGTTTTAAAAAACGGCAGGCACTGTATTGGACACCTTTTTCAGATGGGGGCCTTTTCTAGTCATAGGCAGAGCCTCATTTTTGCGCCACTAATGCGCAGTTGTTTTTGGAAAGCAAGGCATGCAGATGCATGTGTGAGGAGCTAAGAACCACTGAAAAAGCTTATAGAAGGCGTCATTTGGTATCGTATTCCCCTCTGGGCTTGGTTGGGTCTCAGCAAAGCAGATAGCTGGGACTGTATAGGGGTTAAATGTAAAAACGGCTCCGGTTCCGTTATTTTAAGGGTTAAAGCTTTCAAATTTGGTGTGCAATACTTTTAAGGCTTTAAGACACTGTGGTGAAATTTTGGTGAATTTTGAACAATTCCTTCATACTTTTTCACATATTCAGTAATAAAGTGTGTTCAGTTTAAAATTTAAAGTGACAGTAACGGTTTTATTTTAAAACGTTTTATTGTGCTTTGTTGACAAGTTTAAGCCTGTTTAACATGTCTGTACCATCAGATAAGCTATGTTCTATATGTATGAAAACTAAGGTTTCTCCCCATTTAAATTTGTGATAATTGTGCCATAGTGTCCAAACAAAGTAGGGACAATGATGCCACAGATAATGATATTGCCCAAGATGATTCCTCAAATGAGGGGAGTAAGCATGATACTGCATCATCCCCTTCTGTGTCTACACCAGTTTTGCCCACACAAGAGGCCCCTAGTACATCTAGTGCGCCAATACTTATTACCATGCAACAATTAACGGCTGTAATGGATAATTATATTGCAAACATTTTATCCAAAATGCCTACTTATCAGAGAAAGCGCGATTGCTCTGTTTTAAACACTGAAGAGCAAGAGGACGCTGATGATAACTGTTCTGACATACCCTCACACCAATCTGAAGGGGCCAGGAGGGAGGTTTTGTCTGAGGGAGAAATTTCAGATTCAGTAAAAATTTCTCAACAAGATGAACCTGATGTTGTAACATTTAAATTTAAATTAGAACATCTCCGCGCACTGCTTAAGGAGGTATTATCTACTCTGGATGAGTGTGACAATTTGGTCATTCCAGAGAAATTATGTAAGATGGACAAGTTCCTAGAGGTTCCGGTGCCCCCCGATGCTTTTCCTATACCCAAGCGGGTGGCGGAAAGGCCTGGCATACCTTTTTGTTCCTCCCCCTATATTTAAGAAATTATTTCCTATAGTCGACCCCAGAAAGGACTTATGGCAGACAGTCCCCAAGGTCGAGGGGGCGGTTTCTACTCTAAACAAACGCACTACTATTCCTATAGAAGATAGTTGTGCTTTCAAAGATCCTATGGATAAAAAAATTGGAGGGTTTGCTTAAAAAGATGTTTGTTCAGCAAGGTTACCTTCTACAACCAATTTCATGCATTGTTCCTGTCACTACGGCAGCGTGTTTCTGGTTCGAAGAACTAGAAAAGTCGCTCAATAAAGAATCTTCGTATGAGGAGGTTATGGACAGAGTTCAAGCACTTAAATTGGCTAACTCTTTTATTTTAGATGCCGCTTTGCAATTAGCTAGATTAGCGGCGAAAAATTCAGGGTTTGCTATTGTGGCGCGCAGAGCGCTTTGGCTAAAGTCTTGGTCAGCGGATGTGTCTTCCAAGACAAAGTTGCTTAACATCCCTTTCAAGGGTAAAACACTGTTTGGTCCTGATTTGAAAGAGATTATTTCAGACATCACCGGGGGAAAGGGCCACGCCCTCCCTCAGGATAGGTCTTTTAAGGCTAAAAATAAGCCTAATTTTCGTCCCTTTCGCAGAAACGGACCAGCCTCTAATTCTACATCCTCTAAGCAAGAGGGTAATACTTCTCAACCCAAACCAGCCTGGAGACCGATGCAAGGCTGGAACAAGGGTAAGCAGGCCAAGAAGCCTGCCACTGCTACCAAAACAGCATGAAGGGATGGCCCCCGATCCGGGACCGGATCTGGTGGGGGGCAGACTTTCTCTCTTTGCTCAGGCTTGGGCAAGAGATGTTCAGGATCCTTGGGCACTTGAAATAGTTTCTCAGGGTTATCTCCTGGAATTCAAGGAACTACCCCCAAGGGGAAGGTTCCACAGGTCTCAATTATCTTCAAACCAAATAAAAAGACAGGCATTCTTACATTGTGTAGAAGACCTGTTAAAGATGGGAGTAATCCATCCAGTTCCAATAGGAGAACAAGGGATGGGGTTTTACTCCAACCTGTTCATAGTTCCCAAAAAAGAGGGAACATTCAGACCAATTTTAGATCTCAAGATCCTAAACAAATTTCTCAGGGTTCCATCGTTCAAAATGGAAACCATTCGAACGATCCTTCCCACCATCCAGGAAGGTCAATTTATGACCACGGTGGATTTAAAGGATGCGTACCTACATATTCCTATCCACAAGGAACATCATCAGTTCCTAAGGTTTGCTTTTCTGGACAAGCATTACCAGTTTGTGGCACATCCATTCGGATTAGCCACTGCTCCGAGAATTTTCACAAAGGTACTAGGGTCCCTTCTAGCGGTTCTAAGACCAAGGGGCATTGCAGTAGTACCTTACTTGGACGACATCCTGATTCAAGCGTTGTCTCTGTCAAAAGCAAAGGCTCATATGGACATCGTCCTAGCCTTTCTCAGATCTCACGGATGGAAAGTGAACAAAGAAAAAAGTTCTCTGTCCCCGTCAACAAGAGTTTCTTGGGAACAATAATAGATTCCTTAGAAATGAGGATTTTTCTGACAGAGGTCAGAAAATCAAAAATTCTAAGCTCTTGTCAAGTACTTCATTCTGTTCTTCGTCCTTCCATAGCGCAGTGCATGGAAGTAATAGGATTGATGGTTGCAGCAATGGACATGGTTCCTTTTGCACGAATTCATCTAAGACCATTACAACTGTGCATGCTCAGACAGTGGAATGGGGATTATACAGACTTGTCTCCGACGATTCAAGTAGATCAAAAGACCAGAGATTCACTCCGTTGGTGGCTGACCCCGGACAATCTGTCACAGGGAATGAGCTTCCGCAGACCAGAGTGGGTCATTGTCACGACCGACGCCAGTCTGGTGGGCTGGGGCGCGGTCTGGGAACCCCTGAAAGCTCAGGGTCTATGGTCTCGGGAAGAATCTCTTCTCCCGATAAACATTCTGGAACTGAGAGCGATATTCAATGCTCTCAAAGCTTGGCCTCAACTAGCAAAGGCCAAATTCATAAGGTTTCAATCAGACAACATGACGACTGTTGCATATATCAACCATCAGGGGGGAACAAGGAGTTCCCTGGCGATGGAGGAAGTGACCAAGATAATTCAATGGGCGGAGGATCACTCCTGCCACTTGTCTGCAATCCACATCCCAGGAGTGGAAAATTGGGAAGCGGATTTTCTGAGTCGTCAGACATTCCATCCGGGGGAGTGGGAACTCCATCCGAAAATCTTTGCCCAAATAACTCAATTATGGGGCATTCCAGACATGGATCTGATGGCCTCTCGTCAGAACTTCAAGGTTCCTTGCTACGGGTCCAGATCCAGGGATCCCAAGGCGACTCTAGTAGATGCACTAGTAGCACCTTGGACCTTCAACCTAGCTTATGTATTCCCACCGTTTCCTCTCATTCCCAGGCTGGTAGCCAGGATCAATCAGGAGAGGGCTTCGGTGATCTTGATAGCTCCTGCGTGGCCACGCAGGACTTGGTATGCAGACCTGGTGAATATGTCATCGGCTCCACCATTTGAGACAGGACCTTCTTGTTCAAGGTCCATTCGAACATCCGAATCTGGTTTCCCTCCAACTGACGGCTTGGAGATTGAACGCTTGATTTTATCAAAGCGTGGGTTTTCAGATTCTGTAATAGATACTCTGATTCAGGCTAGAAAAGCCTGTAACTAGAAAAATTTACCATAAAATATGGAAAAAGTATATCTGTTGGTGTGAATCTAAAGGATTCCCATGGAACAAGATAAAAATTCCTAAGATTCTATCCTTTCTACAAGAAGGTTTGGAGAAAGGATTATCTGCAAGTTCTCTGAAGGGACAGATCTCTGCTTTATCTGTTTTACTTCACAAAAGGCTGGCAGCTGTGCCAGACGTTCAAGCGTTTGTTCAGGCTCTGGTTAGAATCAAGCCTGTTTACAGACCTTTGACTCCTCCCTGGAGTCTAAATCTAGTTCTTTCAGTTCTTCAAGGGGTTCCGTTTGAACCCTTACATTCCATAGATATTAAGTTATTATCTTGGAAAGTTTTGTTTTTGGTTGCAATTTCTTCTGCCAGAAGAGTTTCAGAGTTATCTGCTCTGCAGTGTTCTCCGCCCTATCTCGTTTTCCATGCAGATAAGGTGGTTTTGCGTACTAAGCCTGGTTTTCTTCCGAAAGTTGTTTCCAACAAAAATATTAACCAGGAGATAGTTGTACCTTCTTTGTGTCCGAATCCAGTTTCAAAGAAGGAACGTTTGTTACACAATTTGGATGTAGTCCGTGCTCTAAAATTCTATTTAGAGGCTACTAAAGATTTCAGACAAACATCTTCCTTGTTTGTTGTTTATTCTGGTAAAAGGAGAGGTCAAAAAGCGACTTCTACCTCTCTTTCCTTTTGGCTTAAAAACATTATCCGATTAGCTTATGAGACTGCCGGACGGCAGCCTCCTGAAAGAATCACAGCTCACTCCACTAGGGCTGTGGCTTCCACATGGGCCTTCAAGAACGAGGCTTCTGTTGACCAGATATGTAAGGCAGCGACTTGGTCTTCACTGCACACTTTTGCCAAATTTTACAAATTTGATACTTTTGCTTCTTCGGAGGCTATTTTTGGGAGAAAGGTTTTGCAAGCCGTGGTGCCTTCCATTTAGGTGACCTGATTTGCTCCCTCCCTTCATCCGTGTCCTAAAGCTTTGGTATTGGTTCCCACAAGTAAGGATGACGCCGTGGACCGGACACACCTATGTTGGAGAAAACAGAATTTATGCTTACCTGATAAATTACTTTCTCCAACGGTGTGTCCGGTCCACGGCCCGCCCTGGTTTTTTTTTAATCGGGTCTGATGAATTATTTTCTCTAACTACAGTCACCACGGTATCATATGGTTTCTCCTATGCATATTTCCTCCTGTACGTCGGTCGAATGACTGGGGTAGGCGGAGCCTAGGAGGGATCATGTGACCAGCTTTGCTGGGCTCTTTGCCTTTTCCTGTTGGGGAAGAGAATATCCCACAAGTAAGGATGACGCCGTGGACCGGACACACCGTTGGAGAAAGTAATTTATCAGGTAAGCATAAATTCTGTTTTTCACAATTTTTCCATTAGAACTAGTAAGACCAAAATGGGGTAGAAATAGACTTCTGTATCTTAGACAAAGAGAAACATACTGGATATGGAAAATGAAAACATTAAACCCTTTTGGACTTAATGAAAATATTGATATGGCAGCGTTAAATAATTAGAATGATATATATGTATTATATGGGAGAGTCGCATTACTTTCCCAGTAGAGAGAAGAGAACCACTTAAGTTATCATTCTTTTTTCCTTTAGAGGGCGGTATATATACAATTATATAGACTCATAGATCTATGAGGGGATTATCATGATGTGTATATATACTAGTGTAGTATGTCGGATACAGCTTACCACAATATATCAGATCAAGTACCTCTTAGTTTGTATGGGGGCCTTCTATTCATGACACATCATTTGAACTATCACCTTAGTAGTTCTATCCCTTCCTATTATATTGTATAAGAACAGTGACCATGGTTTTATACTATGGGAACTTTATATATTAGGAAGGGTTTAGAATATGGCATCAGTACATATTTCTTTCATGTAATTAGCAAGAGTCCATGAGCTAGTGACGTATGGGATATACATTCCTACCAGGAGGGGCAAAGTTTCCCAAACCTTAAAATGCCTATAAATACACCCCTCACCACACCCACAATTCAGTTTTACAAACTTTGCCTCCGATGGAGGTGGTGAAGTAAGTTTGTGCTAGATTCTACGTTGATATGCGCTCCGCAGCAAGTTGGAGCCCGGTTTTCCTCTCAGCGTGCAGTGAATGTCAGAGGGATGTGAGGAGAGTATTGCCTATTTGAATGCAGTGATCTCCTTCTACGGGGTCTATTTCATAGGTTCTCTGTTATCGGTCGTAGAGATTCATCTCTTACCTCCCTTTTCAGATCGACGATATACTCTTATATATACCATTACCTCTGCTGATTCTCGTTTCAGTACTGGTTTGGCTTTCTACAAACATGTAGATGAGTGTCCTGGGGTAAGTAAATCTTATTTTTTGTGACACTCTAAGCTATGGTTGGGCACTTTGTTTATAAAGTTCTAAATATATGTATTCAAACATTTATTTGCCTTGACTCAGAATGTTCAACATTCCTTATTTTCAGACAGTCAGTTTCATATTTGGGATAATGCATTTGAATTAATCATTTTTTCTTACCTTCAAAAATTTGACTCTTTTTTCCCTGTGGGCTGTTAGGCTCGCGGGGGCTGAAAATGCTTCATTTTATTGCGTCATTCTTGGCGCGGACTTTTTTGGCGCAAAAATTCTTTTCCAATTCCGGCGTCATACGTGTCGCCGGAAGTTGCGTCATTTTTTGACGTTATTTTGCGCCAAAAATGTCGGCGTTCCGGATGTGGCGTCATTTTTGGCGCCAAAAGCATTTTAGGCGCCAAATAATGTGGGCGTCTGATTTGGCGCTAAAAAATATGGGCGTCGCTTTTGTCTCCACATTATTTTAGTCTCATTTCTCCAACATAGGTGTGTCCGGTCCACGGCGTCATCCTTACTTGTGGGATATTCTCTTCCCCAACAGGAAATGGCAAAGAGCCCAGCAAAGCTGGTCACATGATCCCTCCTAGGCTCCGCCTACCCCAGTCATTCTCTTTGCCGTTGTACAGGCAACATCTCCACGGAGATGGCTTAGAGTTTTTTAGTGTTTAACTGTAGTTTTTATTATTCAATCAAGAGTTTGTTATTTTAAAATAGTGCTGGTATGTACTATTTACTCAGAAACAGAAAAGAGATGAAGATTTCTGTTTGTATGAGGAAAATGATTTTAGCACCGTAACTAAAATCCATGGCTGTTCCACACAGGACTGTTGAGAGCAATTAACTTCAGTTGGGGGAACAGTGTGCAGTCTCTTGCTGCTTGAGGTATGACACATTCTAACAAGACGATGTAATGCTGGAAGCTGTCATTTTTCCCTATGGGATCCGGTAAGCCATGTTTATTACGATGGTAAATAAGGGCTTCACAAGGGCTTATTAAGATTGTAGACTTTTCTGGGCTAAATCGATTCAGTTTTAAAACATATTTAGCTTTGAGGAATCATTTTATCTGGGTTTATTGATATTATAATATCGGCAGGCACTGTATTAGACACCTTATTTCTCTGGGGCTTTCCCAAAGTATAAGCAGAGTCTCATTTTCGCGCCGGTGTGGCGCACTTGTTTTTGAGAGGCATGGCATGCAGTCGCATGTGAGAGGAGCTCTGATACTTAGAAAAGACTTTCTGAAGGCGTCATTTGGTATCGTATTCCCCTTTGGGCTTGGTTGGGTCTCAGCAAAGCAGATACCAGGGACTGTAAAGGGGTTAAAGTGTTAAAACGGCTCCGGTTCCGTTATTTTAAGGGTTAAAGCTTCCAAATTTGGTGTGCAATACTTTTAAGGCTTTAAGACACTGTGGTGAAAATTTGGTGAATTTTGTACAATTCCTTCATGTTTTTTCACGTTTGTTGCACAATTTGGATGTTGTTCGCGCTCTAAAATTCTATTTAGATGCTACAAAGGATTTTAGACAAACATCTTCCTTGTTTGTTGTTTATTCAGGTAAAAGGAGAGGTCAAAAAGCAACTTCTACCTCTCTCTCTTTTTGGATTAAAAGCATCATCAGATTGGCTTACGAGACTGCCGGACGGCAGCCTCCCGAAAGAATCACAGCTCATTCCATTAGGGCTGTGGCTTCCACATGGGCCTTCAAGAACGAGGCTTCTGTTGATCAGATATGTAGGGCAGCGACTTGGTCTTCACTGCACACTTTTACCAAATTTTACAAGTTTGATACTTTTGCTTCTTCTGAGGCTATTTTTGGGGGAGAGGTTTTGCAAGCCGTGGTGCCTTCCATTTAGGTGACCTGATTTGCTCCCTCCCTTCATCCGTGTCCTAAAGCTTTGGTATTGGTTCCCACAAGTAAGGATGACGCCGTGGACCGGACACACCTATGTTGGAGAAAACAGAATTTATGTTTACCTGATAAATTTCTTTCTCCAACGGTGTGTCCGGTCCACGGCCCGCCCTGGTTTTTTTAATCAGGTCTGATAATTTATTTTCTTTAACTACAGTCACCACGGTACCATATGGTTTCTCCTATGCAAATATTCCTCCTTAACGTCGGTCGAATGACTGGGGTAGGCGGAGCCTAGGAGGGATCATGTGACCAGCTTTGCTGGGCTCTTTGCCATTTCCTGTTGGGGAAGAGAATATCCCACAAGTAAGGATGACGCCGTGGACCGGACACACCGTTGGAGAAAGAAATTTATCAGGTAAACATAAATTCTGTTTTTTTCATTGCTTCTGGTTGCTAGAAGCTTGTTCTTTGGCATTTTTTCCCATTCCTGAAACTGTC
>NC_069504.1:377655233-377660935 GCF_027579735.1 Bombina bombina | reverse complement strand
TTGCTGCTCCATAGTTTGCATTTACTCGTTTTAACCCTTACAAATAAATCTGTGCAATAATGAAATGCTCTAATTATGTTTTTGGTTTTCAGAGTCGTGGAAAAGAGTGGCAGAGATGGGATGAAATGCTGCACCACTTGTGTTTATTATTCTTTAGTTACCAAAGGATTATGCCAGGTAGGTGGGAAACCTAAAAGAAAATGTAAGAAAACATAATTTTCATATAGGTGCTAAGAGTCCATGATCCATTACTCCTGGGAACTACCTTCCCTGCCACTAGGAGGAGGCAAATATATTAAAACCTCATAGCTCTATATAAACCCTCCCACCTCTATGGTAATTAGTCTTATCTTTGCCTCCGCTGGAGGTACGTGAAGATGTGCAAGATTGTCTGTTTGTTTATTTTATTTTAGGGTTTACTGGTTAGGACCCTTGAGTTCCCATCTTCATGACTGATTTTGTAATGAGGGACATATTTGGATTATTATTATTTAATAATGCCCCTTTAAGAGTTAATCTGCTCTTTGAAACCTCAAAAGCGAGCAATACTTCTTTAAACAAATGATATCTCTGCTGGGGAGACTTTTTCCTGTTCATATGGCTGTGCCTAAAATTTAGCCCTAGGTTTGCCTTGAGCATTTTAGTATGAGTATTTGGAGACTGTCCCCAATATGGATAAGGCTATTTCTGCCTTAGCTAAAAACAAAAACTACTCTTCCTATGGAAAATATACATTTTTTTCTTCATTTTTTTGTCTTCAAACACATTAGATATAACCAGAATGAAGCTATGTTTCTCCAACATAGGTGTGTCCGGTCCACGGCGTCATCCTTACTTGTGGGATATTCTCTTCCCCAACAGGAAATGGCAAAGAGCCCAGCAAAGCTGGTCACATGATCCCTCCTAGGCTCCGCCTACCCCAGTCATTCTCTTTGCCGTTGTACAGGCAACATCTCCACGGAGATGGCTTAGAGTTTTTTAGTGTTTAACTGTAGTTTTTATTATTCAATCAAGAGTTTATTTTAAAATAGTGCTGGTATGTACTATTTACTCTGAAACAGAAAAGAGATGAAGATTTCTGTTTGTAAGAGGAAAATGATTTTAGCAACCGTTACTAAAATCCATGGCTGTTCCACACAGGACTGTTGAGAGGAATTAACTTCAGTTGGGGGAACAGTGAGCAGTCTTTTGCTGCTTGAGGTATGACACATTCTAACAAGACGATGTAATGCTGGAAGCTGTCATTTTCCCTATGGGATCCGGTAAGCCATGTTTATTAAGATAGTAAATAAGGGCTTCACAAGGGCTTATTAAGACTGTAGACTTTTTCTGGGCTAAATCGATTCATATATTACACATATTTAGCCTTGAGGAATCATTTAATCTGGGTATTTTGGTAAAATTATATCGGCAGGCACTGTTTTAGACACCTTATTCTTTAGGGGCTTTCCCTAATCATAGGCAGAGCCTCATTTTCGCGCCGGTATTGCGCACTTGTTTTTGAGAGGCATGACATGCAGTCGCATGTGTGAGGAGCTCTGATACATAGAAAAGACTTTCTGAAGGCGTCATTTGGTATCGTATTCCCCTTTGGGCTTGGTTGGGTCTCAGCAAAGCAGATACCAGGGACTGTAAAGGGGTTAAAGTTAAAAACGGCTCCGGTTCCGTTATTTTAAGGGTTAAAGCTTCCAAATTTGGTGTGCAATACTTTTAAGGCTTTAAGACACTGTGGTGAAATTTTGGTGAATTTTGAACAATTCCTTCATACTTTTTCGCAATTGCAGTAATAAAGTGTGTTCAGTTTAAAATTTAAAGTGACAGTAACGGTTTTATTTTAAAACGTTTTTTGTACTTTGTTATCAAGTTTATGCCTGTTTAACATGTCTGAACTACCAGATAGACTGTGTTCTGAATGTGGGGAAGCCAGGGTTCCTTCTCATTTAAATAAATGTGATTTATGTGACAATGAAAATGATGCCCAAGATGATTCCTCAAGTGAGGGGAGTAAGCATGGTACTGCATCATTCCCTCCTTCGTCTACACGAGTCTTGCCCACTCAGGAGGCCCCTAGTACATCTAGCGCGCCAATACTCCTTACTATGCAACAATTAACGGCTGTAATGGATAATTCTATCAAAAACATTTTAGCCAAAATGCCCACTTATCAGCGTAAGCGCGACTGCTCTGTTTTAGATACTGAAGAGCATGATGACGCTGATGATAATGGTTCTGAAATGCCCCTACACCAGTCGGATGGGGCCAGGGAGGTTTTGTCTGAGGGAGAAATTTCAGATTCAGGGAAAATTTCTCAACAAGCTGAACCCGATGTGATTACATTTAAATTTAAGTTGGAACATCTCCGCGCTCTGCTTAAGGAGGTATTATCCACTCTGGATGATTGTGAGAATTTGATCATCCCAGAGAAACTATGTAAAATGGACAAGTTCCTAGAGGTCCCGGGGCTCCCAGAAGCTTTTCCTATACCCAAGCGGGTGGCGGACATTGTAAATAAAGAATGGGAAAGGCCCGGTATACCTTTCGTCCCTCCCCCCATATTTAAAAAATTGTTTCCTATGGTCGACCCCAGAAAGGACTTATGGCAGACAGTCCCCAAGGTCGAGGGAGCGGTTTCTACTTTAAACAAACGCACCACTATACCCATAGAAGATAGTTGTGCTTTCAAAGATCCTATGGATAAAAAATTAGAAGGTTTGCTTAAAAAGATGTTTGTTCAGCAGGGTTACCTTCTACAACCAATTTCATGCATTGTCCCTGTCACTACAGCCGCGTGTTTCTGGTTCGATGAGCTAGTAAAGGCGGTCGATAGTGATTCTCCTCCTTATGAGGAGATTATGGACAGAATCCGTGCTCTCAAATTGGCTAATTCTTTCACCCTAGACTCCACTTTGCAATTGGCTAGGTTAGCGGCTAAGAATTCTGGGTTTGCTATTGTGGCGCGCAGAGCGCTTTGGTTGAAATCTTGGTCAGCTGATGCGTCTTCCAAGAACAAGCTACTTAACATTCCTTTCAAGGGGAAAACGCTGTTTGGCCCTGACTTGAAAGAGATTATCTCTGATATCACTGGGGGTAAGGGCCACGCCCTTCCTCAGGATCGGTCTTTCAAGGCCAAAAATAAACCTAATTTTCGTCCCTTTCGTAGAAACGGACCAGCCCAAAGTGCTACGTCCTCTAAGCAAGAGGGTAATACTTCTCAAGCCAAACCAGCCTGGAGACCAATGCAAGGCTGGAACAAGGGAAAGCAGGCCAAGAAACCTGCCACTGCTACCAAGACAGCATGAAATGTTGGCCCCCGATCCGGGACCGGATCTGGTGGGGGGCAGACTCTCTCTCTTCGCTCAGGCTTGGGCAAGAGATGTTCTGGATCCTTGGGCACTAGAAATAGTCTCCCAAGGTTATCTTCTGGAATTCAAGGGGCTTCCCCCAAGGGGGAGGTTCCACAGGTCTCAGTTGTCTTCAGACCACATAAAAAGACAGGCATTCTTACATTGTGTAGAAGACCTGTTAAAAATGGGAGTGATTCATCCTGTTCCATTAGGAGAACAAGGGATGGGGTTCTACTCCAATCTGTTCATAGTTCCCAAAAAAGAGGGAACGTTCAGACCAATCTTAGATCTCAAGATCTTAAACAAGTTTCTCAAGGTTCCATCGTTCAAAATGGAAACCATTCGAACAATTCTTCCTTCCATCCAGGAAGGTCAATTCATGACCACGGTGGATTTAAAGGATGCGTATCTACATATTCCTGTCCACAAGGAACATCATCGGTTCCTAAGGTTCGCATTCCTGGACAAGCATTACCAGTTCGTGGCGCTTCCTTTCGGATTAGCCACTGCTCCAAGGATTTTCACAAAGGTACTAGGGTCCCTTCTAGCGGTGCTAAGACCAATGGGCATTGCAGTAGTACCTTACTTGGACGACATTCTGATTCAAGCGTCGTCCCTTCCTCAAGCAAAGGCTCACACGGACATAGTCCTGGCCTTTCTCAGATCTCACGGATGGAAAGTGAACGTGGAAAAGAGTTCTCTATCTCCGTCGACAAGAGTTCCCTTCTTGGGAACAATAATAGACTCCTTAGAAATGAGGATTTTTCTGACAGAGGCCAGAAAAACAAAACTTCTAAACTCTTGTCGGATACTTCATTCCGTTCCTCTTCCTTCCATAGCGCAGTGCATGGAAGTGATAGGTTTGATGGTAGCGGCAATGGACATAGTTCCTTTTGCGCGCATTCATCTAAGACCATTACAACTGTGTATGCTCAGTCAGTGGAATGGGGACTATACAGACTTGTCTCCGAAGATACAAGTAAATCAGAGGACCAGAGACTCACTCCGTTGGTGGCTGTCCCTGGACAACCTGTCACAAGGGATGACCTTCCGCAGACCAGAGTGGGTCATTGTCACGACCGACGCCAGTCTGATGGGCTGGGGCGCGGTCTGGGGATCCCTGAAAGCTCAGGGTCTTTGGTCTCGGGAAGAATCTCTCCTACCGATAAATATTCTGGAACTGAGAGCGATATTCAATGATCTCAAGGCTTGGCCTCAGCTAGCGAGGGCCAAGTTCATACGGTTTCAATCAGACAACATGACGACTGTTGCGTACATCAACCATCAGGGGGGAACAAGGAGTTCCCTGGCGATGGAAGAAGTGACCAAAATCATTCAATGGGCGGAGACTCACTCCTGCCACCTGTCTGCAATCCACATCCCAGGAGTGGAAAATTGGGAAGCGGATTTTCTGAGTCGTCAGACATTGCATCCGGGGGAGTGGGAACTCCATCCGGAAATCTTTGCCCAAATCACTCAACTGTGGGGCATTCCAGACATGGATCTGATGGCCTCTCGTCAGAACTTCAAGGTTCCTTGCTACGGGTCCAGATCCAGGGATCCCAAGGCGACTCTAGTAGATGCACTAGTAGCACCTTGGACCTTCAAACTAGCTTATGTATTCCCGCCGTTTCCTCTCATCCCCAGGCTGGTAGCCAGGATCAATCAGGAGAGGGCGTCGGTGATCTTGATAGCTCCTGCGTGGCCACGCAGGACTTGGTATGCAGATCTGGTGAATATGTCATCGGCTCCACCATGGAAGCTACCTTTGAGACGAGACCTTCTTGTTCAAGGTCCGTTCGAACATCCGAATCTGGTCTCACTCCAGCTGACTGCTTGGAGATTGAACGCTTGATCTTATCAAAGCGAGGGTTCTCAGATTCTGTTATTGATACTCTTGTTCAGGCCAGAAAGCCTGTAACTAGAAAAATTTACCACAAAATTTGGAAAAAAATATATCTGTTGGTGTGAATCTAAAGGATTCCCTTGGGACAAGGTTAAGATTCCTAAGATTCTATCCTTCCTTCAAGAAGGATTGGAAAAAGGATTATCTGCAAGTTCCTTGAAGGGACAGATTTCTGCCTTGTCTGTGTTACTTCACAAAAAGCTGGCAGCTGTGCCAGATGTTCAAGCCTTTGTTCAGGCTCTGGTTAGAATCAAGCCTGTTTACAAACCTTTGACTCCTCCTTGGAGTCTCAACTTAGTTCTTTCAGTTCTTCAGGGGGTTCCGTTTGAACCCTTACATTCCGTTGATATTAAGTTATTATCTTGGAAAGTTTTGTTTTTGGTTGCAATTTCTTCTGCTAGAAGAGTTTCAGAATTATCTGCTCTGCAGTGTTCTCCTCCTTATCTGGTGTT